>NW_024104457.1:600000-803939 GCF_003945595.2 Pipra filicauda | reverse complement strand
TTTTTTTTTTTTTTGGCCCTTTTCTGTTTTGCTTTATGTCTATGATGTTTCTTCATTCCTTATTTTGTTTTGTTGCAAAATACGTCTCTTGGAGGATATTCCTTCATGATATCTGCACATGAAGTGCCTATTATTTTAAGATCCTGATTCTGAGGGAGACTTTAAGACACTCAGGTGTTTGCTAAATAATGCAGTGTGGATGATGGCCCGAAGAATGGCGATTTGTGTCAGAAAAACGCTTATTTGTCAAAAAACCCCAGGATGTCAAGCGATGTTCAGAATCATACTTATTTTATCAGTGATGGCACTTGCCTGACCCTGAAGTATTCAGCCTCTTGATTCAAATTATACTGCAGTATGACTGTTGGTGTTGGCAGGAAGTTCTCTGGTACCTATGAACAAGAAATGGGAAGGTATATGTAGTTATATATATATATGTACATAGGTATATATATCTATCCTAAAACATTCAGCCCTTTCTTTTATGCAATAATCATTGACAGAAAAGAATAATACAACACCAGATAAATTAATAGGATGGTACAGTATGGCAATTCCCAAATTTTGTTCCTTTCCTCTTCCTTTACACAGTGCAGTCTACAGGAAAATGAAATATCTCCAGTTCCACCCATGCATAACTTTCCCTTGCGGGGCCTGGATATTTGGAACGGCTCTGCTCCTAGAAGTGATTCTAAACACTCATAGGCAGCCATTTCTTTGCTCTGTAAAAGCCACTGGCTGATTCATTTCTTTGGTTGTGTAACTACTGATTGGCATTTTTAGTAAAACCCTTTTAGCTTAGCCTTTTTCCTCTGATTTGTGATTTGGCCCAAAGAAAAAACGTCCTAGTTTAGCTATGACCTACTTGTAGTTAAATTGACAGCTTGCTCTTTGCATAGGTTTCTTTATTAAAATCAAAGAGTGTCCTCAAGCCACCAAGTTTTGAAGCAACCCCTAAAGGTGTCTTAATATCATTGATGGAATTACAGGGCAATTTCAGATATGTAGCACTTCTAAAGCATTTTGCAGGACAGCAAACTGTAGCCAACTCAAAATGTCAATATGCATGTCATAAATATTAATACAGGAGCTAGTCTCTGTGGAAGGATATACTCTGTAAGAACATCAATAAGAAATATGTTGTAATCTTTCTTCCAAATGCAAAGTTAGCAAATATCCTCAATTAACATGGATGATTTTTCTTCTAGTGACCATGTGTAGTGGGTTTCTGTGGCTGGGTTTTGGTAGCGGGGGTGGGGGATGCTGCAGGGGTGGCTTCTGTTAGAAGCTGCTAGAAGCTTCCACTGTCCAGTGGAGCCAATGCCAGCCGGCTCCAGGATGGGCTTCCTGCTGCGGGCCAAGGCCAAACCAATCAGGAGTGGTAGTAATGCCTCTGCAATAACATATTTAAGAACAGAAAGGTATTGTGCAGAAAGAATTCCAGCCAAGGAAGAGTGGAGTGAGAACACGGGAACAACAATGTAGACACCAAGATCAGTGCAAAAGGAGGGGGAAGAGATGCTCCAGGTATTGGAGCTGAGGCCCCTGCAGCCTGTGGTGCAGACTATGGTGGAGCAGGTGGGTGCATGAAGGAGGATGTGACCCCGTGGGAGGCCCAGAATGGAGCAGAGTCCTGCCAGTGACCTGCAGGCCTGGAGAAAGGAGCCAACACTGGAGCAGGTTTTTCCCAGGGTAGGACTTGGGGCCCCTATGGGGGATCCACATCGGTACAGCACATTGGTGAAGGACTGCACCCCATGGAGGAGTGACCCATGGGACAGCAGTTTGGGAAGAACTGCTGCCCGAGGGATGGACTCATGGTGGAGAGGTCCATCAAGGACTGTCTCCCGTGGGAGGGACCCCACAGGAGCAGGGGAAGGACTCCTCTCCCTGAGAGGCAGCATAAACAACAACTGATTGTAACTCCCATTCCCCATCCCCCTGCACCACTGGGAGGGAGGAGGGAGAACATGGAAGGGAGGAGGGGTGAGGGGAAGGTGTTTTTAAGGTTATTTTATTTCTCACTCTTTTGCTCTGATCCTGTTAGTAATAAATTTAAGTAATATCCCCACTTTGAGTCTGTTTTGCCTGTGAAGGTAATCAGTAAGTGACCTCTCCCAGCTGTTATCTTAACTCATGAATCCTTAGCCCTATTTTTTCTTTCTCCTCTGTCCAGTTGCAGAGGAAGAGTGAGAGAGTGGCTTTAGTGGGTATCTGGCATCCAGCCAGGGTCAACCCACTACACCATGACTTTGAGAGTTTTTATAGTACTTTTGCCATAATCAAAATTATGAATTTTTTTTAAATTTAGTTTTTGTTTTCATCTTATTTCAAAGAATATGAAATATGATGATTTTCATATTTTAATTGTTTTCTTGTAGAATAATTTTCTAGTGACAAAAAAAAATTCCTCCCATCTATTTTTTCTTGTATGGTAGCAATGTTTTCCTTTTTGTTTCTTTTCTTTTTTCTCTTCAGCACTCTCCCTACATGAAATTTTATCACAAAAGAAAACTGAATGCATAATGACCAGGTGGTACAGTGTAAGCATATTCTTCTTGTATGCCTGGATTTTGCACTGCATAATTCAGAGGATTTTTGAATGCAGATTGATTGGCATGATATTTCCTTTAGTGAGCTCAGCCTTTTTTTTATTATTTTTATCCTATAATTCGCTGTTAGCAGCTGCATATTCATTCTCCTGTCAAAGAGCAAGAAAAGAAGCATTTTCTGTGTTTTTTTTGTTCTTTTTTAAACTCAATGTCTAAACTGCAGTTGAATATTGAGGTATCTCAGTTACTAGGTCAAGAGAAAATATGACTATTTTGGATACCATAGCATCCTATTCTCTGGTCTCTTTTCAATAACAGTTTAAGATGTGTAAAAGTGTATTATTTATTTAACTGGGAGAAGGAAGAAGAGGGGGATGCTCTGAAGCCAGGTAACACCTGAGAAGTGAATTTAGTAAAGCAATGTAAGGATTAGAGAGAGTTAAGCACAAATGCAGGCTTTCAGCAAAGCACATAGAGCTCAGTATTAGGAAACAGTGGAGGCAATAAATCCACTAGGATACAGGACACTTTGACATGAGGGAACATGGGCATGAACGGAGAGAACTAGAAATGCTAGCACACACAAAAAAGGACATATGGAAGAAAACAAAGGGAGATAAGAAAAGGGACAAGCCAAGAAATCAGGAACTTCTGCCAGACACTGGAAATCCCTGCCAAATGCACAAGGAAACTACCCAAATTAGGGAAGGTTCAAAAGTTTAAGAGGATGACGATGGTGAGGACAGCAGGTTCATGATGAAGGAAGAACGGAACTACCACCGAAGTGCTCCCCAAATTAGAGACCACGCCTCTAACTCCGCCTCAACTCCACCTGTTATGAATATTAAAAGTAGATGTTGCAATGTAATGAATATTCATAATATGTGATGTAATTGCTTAGCAAAAAGTGTATAAAAAGCTCAAATTGTAAGTTTCTCGTTGGAGTAGGCTGTCCAGGGCGACTTGGCTGCTCCCCGGCCGCTCCCCGGCCGTAAATAAATACCTCCTGCTTATAGACTGAAAATTCTGTCTCTGAGCAGTTCTTCCGCGCCTTTTTGGGGGCACAAATTGGCATCAGCTCTGCCCCAGAAGTGATGAGGTTTATGGTCCTTAATTTCTAGGTAGGTTGGTTAATTAGTCTTGCACTCAGAAAGCCAAGAAATTCTTCCTTTGACCATTGAAAAGGCATTCTTGTTATGAAGAGTCCAACAGTGCTGGGAAATACAGGTGTTAAATTAGGTTTATTTTAGAACACCCAGGAGTCTTCTAGGTAGTCTGGATTTAGGCTTTGATAAGTTGTGGTTCCTGCTCTGACTAAATCTTAAAAGAGTAGGTGAGGAGCAAGCCCCATACTAGCATAGTGCTACACTGACTGAGGAGGGTTCCTTAC
The DNA here is from genome assembly GCF_003945595.2 of Pipra filicauda. Lineage (NCBI taxonomy): Eukaryota > Metazoa > Chordata > Aves > Passeriformes > Pipridae > Pipra > Pipra filicauda. Next base: position 799,997 of record NW_024104457.1, on the reverse strand, counting down.
TAATGTGGAGATGGCCTAATGTGTGTTTTTAGTTACATAGAGCACAAACTTGTGGATGTCCCATGTGGTTGTGCTTACTTCTTGCTTTATTCACTGGAAGAGCAGGAATTAGAAAGCAGAGATATATGCGCTCTGTATCATGGAGGTTCCAGAGGGAGTAGGAGTAAAGTCAGCTTAAAGCACACCCTACAAGGAATCAGGGACATTTTAACTTTTAAAAAACTCCAACTTACAGCAGCAATAAAAGGTGTATTGATATTGATTGGGGTGCCTGACACTCCAGAGAACATCAACCACCCACTTTTCAACTGTTGTTTTGCCCACTGCGAGGCACTGCAAAGGCAATCTGGGCTTTTCAGGACTCTATGCCAGTTAAGAAAAAGAATTTGCAGTTTTCAAGGTGATGCAAAAAGCGTAAAAGTGTTTTGTTTCTAATCTTTTGAGTTCTTTTAAATGCTGATCACATATTGATGGCTGTAATGTATGATGGGTTGATTGTATACCAGGCACCCACCAAAGCCACTCTATCACTCCCCTCTGCAAGTGGACTTGGGAGAGAAAATATCATGAAAAGCTAATGAGTTGAGATAAGGACAGAGAGAGATCGCTCACCAATTACCATCACGGGCAAACCAGACTTGACTTGGGGATATTAATTGAATTTATTACCAGTCAAAATCAGAGCAGGATAGTATGAAGTAAATCAAATCTTAAAAACACCTTCCCTCCACCCCTCTCTCTTTCCCAGACTCTACCTCCTCTTCCTCAGTGGTGTAGGGAGAGTGGTTACAGGAGTGGTGGTTATGGTCAGTCCATCACAGGTTGTTTCTGCTGCTGTTCTTGGAGAAGAGTCCTTCTCCTGCTCCCTGTGGGGTCCCTCCCATGGGAGACAGTCCTTCACGAACTTCTCCAACACGAGTCCATCCCATGGACAACAGTTCTTCACAAACTGCTCCAACTTGAGTCTCTTTCCACGGGGTGCAGTCCACTGCTCCATGCAGGTTCCCCACATGACTGCAAGGAAAACTTGCTCCGGTGTAGGTTCCTCTCTCCATGGGTCTGCAGGACCTGCCAGAAGCCTTTTACAGCATGGGCTTCCCATGAAGCCACAGCCTTCTTTTGGGCATCCACTTGCTCTGGTGTAAGTCTCCTCTGTGGGCTGCAGGTGGATCTCTACACCCTCGCTGATGTCCATGGGCTGCAGGGGGACAGCCTGCCTCCCATGGTCTGCACCACAGGCAATCTCAGCTCTGGCACCAGGAGCACCTCTTGACTCTCCTTCTGCACTGACCTGGGGGTCTGCAGAGTTGTTCCTCTCAAATATTCTCACTCCTCTCTTCTCTGGGTGCAATTATATCTGGACAATAACTTTTATTTGTTCTTAAATGTATAATCACAGGGGTGCTATTACCATTGCTGATGGGCGTGGCCTTGGCCACATGCAGGTCTTGTAGCCATCTGGCACTGGCTCTCTCAGACATGGGGAAAGCTTTTGGCAGCTTCTCAGAAAACCAACTCCTGTAGCCCCTCCATTGCCAAAACCCAGCCACACGAACCCAAAACACAGTGCCAGAAGCTGAGAAGCATATTGCTGCTACTGTACTCATAAAGTACAAAACTATAAACAGCTTCAGAAATATTTATAGCATCAATTTTGTTTTTCCTAACAAATTCCACTTCCTCCAAGTTTTGAGAGCAAGGAAATGGTTCTGTCTTTATTGTGCCATCTGTTCATGACAAGGGATAGAAAGGACTTGAGAATGCTGAGCTTTTGTTGTAAGTGTCAAACTAATGCTACCTTGGGGAAAAATATTTTGAAACTATCCTTGAAGTTACCTTGATGGATTAGAATTGTAACAAGTGAAAAGTTACATGAGAGAGCTGACAGGCTGCTGACCTGCTTTGCTGAAATAACAATGATCAGAGAAGCTATTTTCAGTGGTTAATTTAATTCTTCTGACAAGTATGAAGAAGTATAGATGTTGAAGGTCAAATTCTGCTAAGAAGTTCTTATATGCTGCTTATGTCCAGAGATCCACCAGCAACTAGAGATCAAACTCTTGTGTCTTTCTCTCTGACAACAGAGATATGCATCTCAAATATATAGAACCAGTCATCTAAGTGGATGCAGAACTTTGCTGCATTATACAGTTACAATATCACTGAAGTGTTGTCTTCCCCCTGAAAAAAGGTAATCTTATTTCTAAATTGCTTAACAGACCCCTAAACAAAAATTTTAAAAATCTCTTTCCTTTATTTTTCTTTTTACCTTCATAAATTCACTTTCTCTGACAATAACTTTTTTTTTTAAGGGGGTTAAAAGACTTCTCATTTATATTTGTGAGGGTTTGATGCCTGTTTTTTTTTTGTTTTTTGTTTTTGTTTTTGTTTTTTTTGTTTTGTTTTGTTTTGTTTTTTTTGTTTGTTTTGTTTTGTTTTGTTTTGTTTTTTTGGTTTTTTTGGTTTTTTTTTTTCATTTTTGTATACCATACTTTCATCTTTGCATACCATCCTACTGATCAAGGTCAGATGCAGAACCTTGCCATCAGACTGGCTTTATGGACACTCAAGAACCTAGCTCTTTCTCCTAGTTTTTTCTTTCTTCTGTTTCCTGTCCTCTGTTATTCTCCTTTCCAGATCTACCTCTGCTTATGTAGCCTCTCCTATCTTGAAATTTCTTTGTTTATCAAAATCAAACTAAAATTTCATATTACCTCACTGGAAATTTTTTATTTTAGATTTTTAATGTTACATTTGAATGGGGGGGGTGGCAGTGGTATCACACTTTATTTACAAAACTCTTCCTTTGTGAAGATAAGAAAAATATCCAAGAAAATAAAAATCTTTTGTCATCCATCAGTAAACTTACAAGTACTGTGAATTTAATTTTTCTCAATCTCTCCTCTTGGATTTCATTTCTAAGAAAATATTGTGATCCAAACCTCAAAAATCTTTGTGCTGTATCTCTCTGGTTTTTATTCTTCTCTTAGTTATGTTAGTTTTCAATGTCACTGCAGTGTGAACCATTTAATGAAATAATTGGACATTACAAAGTAGCTGAATTTAGGCAAATATGTATTTCATAGGGTTTTTCCCCCATTTTTTAAATTGTTCATAGCAAGAGCCTGACCAGTTTTGTAAAACTGGTTGAAGACTAGCAAGCAACATCTCCTGCTCAAGTTTCCAAGATAATTCCCCTAATTAAAAAAAAAAATAAAAATAAAGAACTAAAATGTGTATGGGAAATAACAAGTTGACTTGTGAGTAGTACAAAATCATAGAAGTCTGTGTGGACTGGAGAAGCAGAATCTACTCTCCTGTATTGCTTCATGCCCAAATTTTTTAATATACTTAGATATATAAGTTTACTTATATCAATTTGAAATAGTGTATGTTTATTTTTCTTTACTTCTTTCACAATTTCCTAGGCCCCTCCCAGGTAAAAGAGAGATAAAGTTCATGCTTAGAAGGTAGAAAAAATATCTACTGAGCATTCTGTAGCTGATATGTATTTCATTCTTGTGAAATACAGGGTTTAGAGATGGATGCCAAAGGAACTCAAGCTTTTTATCCTCTTCCCTTTTTTCCTGGATTTGGACCCAACCTGTAATTTCTAACCTGAGGCTGCAAAGATATTTACAAATGAATGCCCAGAGATATGTTATTGACACTCCAGTCTTCATTTTATGTGTTACATGAGACCTTATATTGAATTAGTACTGAACACTCAGAGAAAGCTGCATTGGTAAGCTCCTCCAAGCCTGCACAAATGTGAAAATAAATTTGGTTTCAAATACAATTATTTGTTCTAGGCAACAAACAACTGCCTCTAAGGATTTGCTTCTGAGGTTGGCTTCACCTTTTTACACTGGTTCAACTCTGTCAAGCAAAGTTAGCCTCTTTTCTCCCAGAAGAAAGACTGTGCTTCACATATCAATTACAGAACATCTTTGAGTCTCTAATTAAATTGTCTCTATTGTAATTATATGAATTTTAAAAATAAATCTTGAAAACCTCTTTGAACATCTGTGAAAAATCCAACATTTTATTAAGAGTTTAGCTGCAAATTGTTAGAGATTCTTAACATTAGGTATGACACATGGCTTATAACAGAGTAGGTTAAATGAGTAGTGCTGTGTTACACTTGATACAGACTTAGTAGGAACACTGTGGTATGATACTTATCTGTCTCATTTTCTTGTCAAGTTAGTTCATTTCAAGGGTGACTGTTAGAGTTTTTCATTGTACCCAGAAGTAGCTCTTGGGACACCATAATGAAACAGAAGGTGTACTGCATATGCAGTAATACTCTGTGACTAATATTTTTAAGCTAGGAAAAGTTCTTGAAATAGTAAAAAAAAAACAGACGAGAAACCAAGTCCACATGTGTTGAGTCAGAGGAAGACTCATTCAATCTACAGTCCTGCCTCTGCCCCCCAATGTGTTTTGAAAAACCCTGCGAGCATGTAGTGGAACTTTGGCACTCACTGGTAATTTGGGTTGAAGGGATTAATCAGCAGAGAATTCTTTGTGTTTGCTTTTTAATAAAAATTTAGCCCGGTTGAATTCTTAAACATGCATATGTATTAGGTTTTGACACATTAGGCACGGACTGTGCCCCATTAACCATTTTGCAGTCTTTTTGTTCTAAGGCATTTTTAGTGAATTTTACCCACCACAAAGAGCTTGTTCATTTTCTGGGCTGGTCAAAAACTCTTTAAATACCTTCTAGACCTAGTGATTTGCTGCTGATCGTTTTATGAGTTTGCTTTAAAGACTTTTCTACTTACATTTGAATGTAGTACAGATATGTTCAACATCTTCCCTGGAAAGAAAGGCTTCTGGCATGGGAATCTCTCCAAATTTCAGCAGAGCAAACAGGGAAGATATATTTCCCTTCATACTCTGATGTAGCTTACCTCCTCTGAAGGTTTTCTTTATGTTTTGATAATCTATTGGCACTCTACCCCCTGGTACACATTTTTCTTCCAATGCATTTGGAAAAAGATTTAGAAGCTGTGGATGCTTCATTCCTGAAAGTGTTTAAGGCCAGTTTGGAGGGGGCTCTGCACAACCTTTTCTAGTGCAAGGTGCTCCTGTCCACAGAAGGGTGGTTGGAACTAGGTGATCTTTCAGGTCCCTTCCATCACAAACTGTTCCATGATTCTATGAAAATATTTTCCCCCAAGAATCTTTAAAAATTTCTAGTAAGCTTCATTATCTTACTCATTAGGGATACTGACAGTTTTTAATGTGAAATTGTTTCCTGAGATGTGCAATGTATCACCTCCGAGATTCGAATATCTGGGCATTTATTTTATATATATATTTGTCAAATCCTGTAAAAAGGGATATTCATTGAACAACTACTCAGAAAACCCTCAGAGTAGTAACAACTCTTTGGCTGATTTTTCAAAAAATACAAAAATATTCAAAATTCCTGATGTTGAAGAGATGGATTTTATTTTCTTATTTATTTCAGTTATAGTTTATTACAAAGAAATAGCTTAAAACCTTGAATAAGGTATAATGGATTTGAAGCTATATACAAAAAAAGAAAAAAGTTTATTTTATTTTTACCTGTACTTAATAGATGCTGTTTAATCAGAATAAGAAAAAACTACTTGAATAATATTTATAGCAGATACTTCATAACATTATTCGATACGTAATAATGCTAAATAACTGTACAAATAACACCATTAACAAAGCCAGTGAATGGTATTCAACTACATTCTAATATGAACTCTCTTCTATAATTGCTATTCTGGTTATTAATGGTCTCTAAGTTAATTACTATGCTACACTGACAGTCTACTTAGTGGTTCTTCCTCTGTTATCTACTGCCTCTTAGATTATAGTTTTGCCAAAGGCTCACTTCTGCAAGTATTTCTACATTGCAATATGTCATATATAAAATTCTGTTGTAGCTACAAATTCATTTTTATCAATATATTAGAAATATACTTCAAATCTTTACAAATTACTTTTCTTACTGCATCTGACATGCTTAGCTATAAAATCACTTTATTTTTTAAAATATAGTTGTTTGGATTTTTTTTCCACATGTATTATATTTTCTCATAAAACAGAATTTAGAAATAATGTATTATTTATAAAAAGCCAACCTTTGTTACCAAAGGTGTGAAACCAAACATTGGTCTTTTAGGAAAAAAAGCTTACTTTCTTATTTTCCTGGTTTGCTTTCCATTTCAGTCATTGTCATTTGGTAAAAATTTATCTTTCCAAAGAGAAAGAGATTGCTCAATAATCAGAATGTAAGGTTAATAATTTGTTAAGTGGAAAGTACAAATATGAAAAGAAAATTAGTGGATGAGTTTTCTATAGTGGAAAGAGCATTATTCTGCTTTGCTGTGAAGTACTGTCGGCTTAATGTGTCTTTTTTCACAAAGATAATGAATTAACTGCAATTTAATTAATGCAGAAGACCAGCCATGAAGTTTATTATTGAATACTCTATTAAACTGTGGCAGTTTGAGCCACATTAGAAATCCAAAATCCAATTTCCAGGCTTCCCCCCACCCCTTCCCACAATTTATCCTAACACCGAAGAGAAACTTTCAGGCCAGTCTTCTGTAGTGGAAGAGGAAAGTATATACATTTATTTACACAAATAAATATACTGTACAAACTAAAAGCAGCTATATATATATATATATATATTACATTTCTATCAGTCCTTTAAGCTCCTCCCTTTAACTTTAGTCCAGGACAAGCCTTTCAAGGCTGCTGGGTAACGTAGTCTCTCTCTCATGGGAGTGTTCGGGGCCCGAATGCTCCCCCCTCACCAAGCTCCAGCTGTTTGTGGAAGTTTTGCCTCCTCACAAAGTCCAAGAAGGTAGCTTTGAGTCTTTTTTCCTCCATCCTGTGTCATTTCTGCTGTGTGATCTTTCCCTCTCAGTCTCACACCTCGGTTTGTAGGCTGCTGCAGTGTAGTTCAGCTTATCAAGCGTCCTCCGAGTCAGTTTTCGGCTGCCCCCAGTCAGCTTCGGCAGGGCAACTCCCGAGCTCTTGGCCCGTCTCCAATTTTGCCTGGGATTCTTCTCCCAAGCACTGAGCCTCCTCCTCCAGCCCGTCTCTTGGCTCAGCTTCAATGCTGAGCCTCTCCTCCACTTTACAGCAGAGGGAAAGAAAAAGCCCCCCCCAGCTTAACTGCAGAAAGGAGGGGGAAGAGTGAGCTTGGCTGCAAAGCCTGCCTCTCTTCTCTTACCTCAGGTGCTGTGAATCTCTTCCTTCACAGCACACACTCCAAATGCTGCCTCTTAACTCTGGCCTAGGCAGAGTTGGGGGCCGCGGGGCTCCCCTTCCCCCTCGAAGGGGGAAAGAAGGAACCCAGCCACCCCCTGGCCTTCTCCACCTACAGGCAGCAGACACCAACAGCAAAACTGCCAACAGCTTCTGGTGCTGTGGTATATGATTTTCCAGCAGAAGCGAACGACATGAGTGGTGATTGGCTCTCCAGGGTACACTGCCCTGGCACCCAAACACCTCTGAGCCCCCCGAACTCTCAGGGGGGGCCAATTTCAAACTATGACATCAACATAACTCTGTGCTTATTCTTTTTTTATATTTTTCCTCACATGTTAAATGTAAGTTGAGGCAATGAGTTCTTCAGCTTGGTGAATTCTGGTTTGAGTTGTCCATATTTTGATTGGTCATTTATTGGTGTTCTTGAATATTATCTGATTTTCTCTAGAGTTTGAAGAAAAGAATCATGTTCACAATGACTGGACTGTTTCTCAAGTTGTAATGAATAGTAAAGCCTTAGATGCTTTCAGAAAGGACTGGACAAATAAATGGAAGGAAAAAAAAATCACCAAAACTTATTTAACATGAAGTCATTACATGGTTTATGTGCTGATTGAAACACTCATCACTGGAGCAGAAGGGGAGTATTGCTAATCTGTATTTTACGTTCTTGTCTATATATCTGCTATTTGTAATCTCTAGATACAGAAAGGTTTGCTGACTGGAGTTTCTTTCTTCTATTAGGATTTGTACATTGGATTGTTGACAAAAATTACTTAGACACTTGTGGAAGTGTTTTTGGATTATCATTATCTGGTAGAGGTTTATCTTTAAAGTGAATATCTGCTTCTTTATTTAGTGTCTTATTTAGTTTAGCTTTCTGGACATTTGAAAGTAGACATAAAAGTCAAACAGCTTAAAGTGGCTAATTCCACTTTTTCTCATAATCAGCAGGAATAATAACAACAGAAATATCTGATTCCTGGTTCTGGTGCAACACAAGGATATTGTACTTTTAAGACGAACAAGTTGTGGGAAGAGTAAAAAAATCAGAAATATTTATATCTTTGAAAGTGTATTAATTTTATTTTTCCCTCTTTAGCACAGTAAGACACTTCATATCTTGTATCTCCATTGACTTTACTTTTTTTCTTTTTTTTTCCTAGCCCTAATACTTATTTGAATTAGACTAGAATTGAACAACTAAATTCATTTGTGTTCCTCTGTTATTTACACCCCAATCTCATACCTAAACCCAGATTGCTAATGAAAAACTCTGAGTTAATGTAAAATATTTGAAAAATCTTGGTCATGCTCTCCTCCCTTCAATCCTTATTCATTCATATGTATTAGGTCCTAGATATATAGGAGCAAACTTAGAGTGCTTTATCTCAATTGGAAATTTTCAAGAACTCCTTTCTTTTTTAAGTTTCACTGGGAAGAATGAGGACAACCTTGGGACAGGGTAAGGGTTTGTGCTCTTTCTTTTTTTAATATATGCATTTATTTTCTGCTGTACATTATACTTAAAAAGGGGTATCTGTTCTAAAAAGGGTATTGAAATTTTGAGAGCATAAAAAATATCTTATCAGTATGAGCAACAGGACAGGGAGAATTTAGCGCCTGAACTGCTGGTTTTCTATCATGTCTGTCACCAAAGAAAGTAAGAATTTTTTTCTTTTGTAATTTATAGAGACACATATTCTTTTCTTAGCTTTATTCTTATTTGGTCTTTTCATCCTTGATTGTTTTGGAATTAACAGTATTTTAGAATAAGAAGGGAACGAACAACCATCTCACTTTAAAAGAAGTACTCCAACAGAAACACTCCTCTGAACTTCCATTAATTTTCATTCTTACTTTGTGCTTTTTTTTCTTGATTACATAATTGTATCAAATAGCCTATTCCATTACTTAGTGCAGTCAAAAATATTTGTTGAAAAAGTGACAGTGTGTCATGTTCAAACACACGTCTAGTTACATTCTTACTCATATCTGTACAAATGTCTATGAGAGATGTCTGGTTTTGCTAATTATTTTTGGAAAAAAATAATGTGTGGTTCAATTCTTTAATTGACTTGTTTTTATATCCTACTGACTGTTATAATTTGAAGCACCTACTGCTTTAATCTTCTCCTGAAATTGAACCACATTTTAAAGCTTCAGTACTTGACAAAATTTTTATCAATTACATGCCCTGCTCTTCAAAATATCTCAAGAATTCATGTCAACATCTGGCCTGGAACTGTGGTAAAGGATTTTAAGCACAGCAACTGACTGACAAAGAATTTCGGGGACCCTCAAAATACTAAAATTCTTCAAAAATGTATATTTATTAATATTTTAATGTCTTAATCAGCAGTGAGGCATCTGAACATGGTACAATTAAAAGGAACAAAAATGTAGCTTTGGAAACTGTAGCACTGATGAGAAACTTGTTTAAACATGTCTTAAAATGGCTCTTTGTGGTCCCTTTGCAAACACGTGTTTCTTCTTCCCAATACCCCCCACAGCAACTGTTATCTCCCATGCAGGAGTGTCCTGGGAAAAGTGTCCTGAGGCGTCCCATTGGTCCTTTGTTTAACCCCTTCCTATTGGCTGTTGACCCCTTACCTGATGGTTTCTTTTGTGTGACCCTGAACTTGTGATTGGTTCCCCTTTGACCCTCCTAAAAGCCTTATAAACCCCTTCCCAACAATAAACTCTCTCTTGCCTCCTCTCCACGCCCGGTGTGCTGTCTCTGTGCCTGCCATGGAGCCACGTGGGTGCTGGGGGGAGGGGAGGGCACCTCTCCCCTCCAGGCTCGGGGCCTGAAAAACCCTGTTTCTGGAGTCCCCCTTCCCCGTCCACCAAGACGTCGGAAATGGTTCTTCAGGCGGAGAAGGAACTAGAGCTGGGCTCCCCCACGTCGTGGATGGGGAAAGGGAAACCCAGAGGAAACCTTAACTCCAGATTCAGACTTCATAATCTAAGCTGGATGACTCTTTTAAATTACTCAAAATTGAATAGTGTCCTGAAATATAAAAATATTGTCCTGTTTATATAGGGTATAAAAATGCTTGCTTATGGGCTTAATATTGTTTGATGTTTTTTCTATATAGTGCTTTAGCAATTCATTGGAATTTGCATCTCTGAAGTAATGCATATAAAACTATACTTCTTAAATTTATTGGTATCATCCAACAAATTCTGCTAAGGTGTTTATAATATCTTTTAAACAAAATTGTGATAGGTATTCCACAGTATTCTGATCCAGTGCTCTTTGCCATATAACCAACAAAAGTAACATGTTTGTAATGGAAAGCTGATCAGAGTCCCATTTGAACCAGACCTTCACAAAAGTTTTCTTGTGAAGGTGGAGAAAAAATATATTAGTCAGGTGATCTCATGGCCATGCTGTTAGTGCCTTTGACCAATTATGTCATTGATTCTAGCTTGTTTATTATATAATGTTCAAGGAGGTCAGATTTGTGCAGACATAAATTACTCGGGCATGGTGCATGCTGCTTGTAACATGCTGAGTAACGTTGAACATCTGGGCAGAGTCGCTTTGTGCTAGTCTGTTGCACAACGGATTCAGAAATGCTAAGCAGCAAGTAAGCTCTGCCTCAGGATAGTGGTGTTGATGTTGATAATTTTGGTGTGCCCAAAGGAATTAGCATGCTTTCTTAGACTCTGGTCCAACACGTTTTTATTCATGTGAGTAAAATTTTCTCACTGGAATATTCCTATGGTAATCAACAAACCTCATGGCAGTAAAAAGATAACAAACCCAACTAGCTATTTGCCATAAAGAAATCCCTCCTCCGAAAATTCCCATAGTCAAGAGATGTTTTTTAATGTGCCTCCCTAAGCAGAGGCAGTTAAGGCTTATGCAACTGCGCTTTCTGTTTCCGTCTCTGGGTATCTTCTTCCTTACAATTTTCAGTCTATTCACTATGTTGGTTGAAATTAGCAAGAATGGCAAGAGGTCCCTGAGTATTACAGGCTTTATAGCTATAATCAGCCCAGTAGAAAAGAGATTAATGAGTCTGAGCTCGTACCTAAACCTTCACTTCAATAAACACCAACGCTCTACACGGGCGGGACACCAAGAATAAAAAACCTTGCTTGGTACGTACTTAACAGTCATGTAAATCTAAAACATTGTTCCTAATATGGGACACCAGTCATTATTTCTCTTGCTCACTGAAATACTCGGTTTGCTTAAAAAATTGGCACTACGTGAAATAAATTGTATGTTTCTAACTACAAATATACTGAAAATTTTTATGTGTTCCAATGTTATCAAAATTGCAAATATCCTCTACATTCTTTCTAGACCTTTATTTGGAAAAAAAAAAATCTAAATAATGAGTAGTTGCTAGCAGGTTACTGGGAACTTCTGGACATCCCAGTGGAGAACAGGACTCACAGCCAAAATATATAAAGGACACACTACTTTTAAATTTGCATAAATCAGTCAGATTTTGTATATGAAATGCAACTCCAGGCCCCTGTAAGGTAGGGGAAAAAAGGAATTGAGAAAAGGTGCTCTATTCCTCCTGGAGATGTGGGACTACCTTGTGATCTCAGTTATGTATGAAATCTCATTTTAAAATGCCATTTAGTTGGGTAGGGACTACGGTGCCTAAGAAAAACAAAAGTAGAAATTTTGGGCAATTTTTCATTCATTCTCATCAAAATTAAATGATTGGGTATTCTTTTACATATATTATTATATTACTACATGTATTTTTTTTGTCTTGATTTCTCACATTTCCCTCTTCTCCCTCAGCCCTCACTTTTTCATGTATTGCAGTAATCAAATAGCCCTTGGCACTAAAAACCTCTTGAGCAGGTTTTGAAATGTGCAATTTCAAAAAAGAGTTCTCAGGGGACCTCTTGTATCATGCTTACAATAACATTTTCTCTAAAAATTTTGAATCTTGAAAAGACTTTATACATAATACCTTTTTTTCCTCATTTTTATATTACTGTTCTCTACTGAACATAAAAATAAATAGACAAGATTCCCCAAATCAAACATTATTCTGTTGTTTTCAGAACATTCATGCACTGAGCAGTTAGGTAAAAACACCGTTGTTGATAATTATTTACTTTTATGTTTAAATAACATACACTTATGTGCCATAAGTTACAAATAAAACCTACAAAGTATATATGGGATAACTTTGGCAGAAAAGCATGTGAATTATTAAAACAAGTCTTAGTTTCAGTTTATATTTTGCAAAATCTTGGCTCAGCACGGCAGCATATGTGATATGTGTGTGTGTGTGTATGTATCCCTAAACACATATATAACACATTCATGGACACACAGAGACAGGTATACGTGTGCATGTGTGTATATGTATGTAAATGTAAAATAATACTATCTACAAAGTTTGTGGAGTATATACCTTCAATGAGAAAATCTGGGTTTAAAAATGACTTGCAGTTTTGAGTATTTAGCTCAGGAATTTGTTTCAAGGTTTCTACTCTGAACTGAGAGTTTGACTTTGTCCTTCAGAATGAGATTTTCTCAAACTGGCCAGTTCTGTGTGCTTTGTTTCTGTTTATTTTTTCCCTAATTCCACTTAAATTGGCTTAGTTGTTCAAAATTAAGCTACCTTATGCTTATACAGTAGAGCAGGTAACCATTTACTTGGAGATATGTGAAACTTGTCCTTTCATCTGCTCTTTTTTTAGTGCAGAATAGGAGTCTGAATGTGTCTTTGAATTGTCCTCATAGCAATTAACATTTTCTTGAGAGGCTGAAACAATGACTTTTGGAAGCAAATTTAGCAGCTATGGGAATTCTTTTGTTCCTACACCATTATGCTATTCATTCTAAAAAGTGTTTTATGTCACTTTGATTCACAGTAGGCATGAAGCATCTCCTCATGTCTAAGAATTCCTCTTTGTTTTCCATATTTCATAGCATTTGGATTTCACAAACATTGAATTTCAGTTTTCATCCTTCTTTCCAAAAGATTTGGGAGAAGAAAAGAAAGGACACGGCTCCATCCTAGCATCGACAATGATCTTAAGGAAAATATGCAGACATTTTATATGTGAAGGAAAGATTCTATTCAGACTTCCAGTTTAATTTCCCTTCTCTCAAAAAGAGAGAACAAAATAAAAGCTATTAAAAAAAAAAGGAGAAAATAAAAAAAAAGAAAGCATAATTATCTCAGTACAATAGTTTGAAAAAGACCTTTAGAAGAACACTTCTCATTTCAGGGACTTCTACTTGTGGTCTGTTTATGTTCATGAGCCATCTGTTAGCCAGCTCCTCCTGTTCTTTTAGTTCCAGCAATGTTGACAATGTCAGGAGCCTAACTTGCTGTCCACCTCCCCTCAATATGTAGCAGTATTTATTTGACTTGAAAAATCATTTATATGAAACATAAGAAAAACTTTGTTTATATGACTGAGTGCCTGATTTGGCATTTCATTTGTTCATTGACTGGGAACTACTGAACAAGAGTGCAATCATGGACAGTTACTTTGACTTAGAAATTTGAGATGCTTGTTCTACAGTCTGCATCTTTTATTGTTGTTTGTTTTTTCTTTTAAATTTCAATTTTCTATTCTACTACTTCCTCTTCATTCTCACTACAGGGGTTCCATCTTTGTTTTACAATTGCTCATTTCGTCCTTTTCCAGTATTGCTGCAGCACTTCACGGTCTGACGTTGTTGTTTTGGAGTTTCTTCTCAATATAAATCTTCACCTCTCAGAATTCATTCCATCTTGTATTCAAATCTATGTCTCACAATGAGTTTCATAATTATAGATAAAACTTATGAATTTTAGGTAAATGTAAACTTCTGCAAAGAAGCACCTCTGTCGCAGTGTTAGGAGATATTTGTATTTCAGAAGCGTCATGGCCTTGGAAAAAATATACTTACTGTGCTGTCTTAGCTAGGCTTAGCTTCACACTGTTTCAGTTGCTTTATGTACAATAACTCATCTTTTTGCTTCCTCTTTCTCACATTCCACTACATCCATGATTGAATTGTGCAGTGTGTCCAGTGAATTTTGCCTGTCAAAGGGCTTTAGGTGCTTCTGTTTTCTCACTACCAACATTATCTTTCCAGAGCCTCATTTTTTCTGTAATTTCTGTCCCAAGTATCTCTGTGGATACCACCTCTTACAGAATAGGATTTTAGCTAGCCCCCTGGTAAGAAGAGATTTATTAGCAATGTGATTTCTTATGTGAATTCAGTTATGGGTTGCAGCTCCCAGGAAATTCCCAGCATCCCTAGGAGAGGCTCTGATCAGTTCTGTTAAGGCCATACTGTATTATTTAAAATGTCATAGGCTGATAGTAAGCTCCTCAAATAGGGGCAGCCTCTTTCTTGAAGGACAATTCAGTCCTTCATCTAGAAATCACATGTGAATTTTATTTAAGCTCTATGTACATTACTGTCATGTAATCATCCCAGAAGAGAGGAATAGCTTAAGTAGAAAGCTATATATATAATACAGGAGAGATTTTCTTTTACAGTAAGCCTTACAAAATTTAGGAGGAATAGAATAAGGAACTTAATGTGGTGATAAACAATGTAAACTAGATTTTGAGTTAATGTGCATACAGGATATAAAGGCAGAGATTCTGACGCATTAATGTCTTTTGTCTCTGCCTGCAATTTCTGATTCTGACTGTACAGTTTCTAGTGTGCAGTGGTGTATTGAAGCAACAGCCAGTGATACCCAAGCTCTACAGTGTTTTCAATTTGAAAATCCACTGCTAGTTGTGGGATGGATGCAAACGCGGAGTGGGGGCAGTGCAGACTGCAGGTACATTGAAATTGAGCTAATTATATGCAATCAATAGGCTTATACAGGTATGGAGCACACCTACACAGTGAGTGAGTGCAGTGTTTACTCAAAAGGGAAGTGTCCATGTAATCCTGGAATCTGGAGATTCCTCTAAGCAGTACTTACAAGCACAGTTCTGAGAGCTTAGAATTGCAAATCCTGTAGGAAAAGAAAGTGTTTTTAAATTCATAGCTATATCCATGGCTCAGCTACATTTGAATGCCCTTTTACTATTAAAAAGCATACTTTTCAGAAAGAAAAATGTATGTGTTGGGGAGACTGGGCTTCACTACAGTCTATCACTCTTGTAAGGCTTAAAAATAAACAGACCATAGAAAAACAACTAATAACGACCCTGCTTTCCAAAGAGTGGAAAGCTCTTGGTTGTCCTAAAAAAAAACAAAACCTGATCATTTTATTCTTTTATTTAAGCTCTAATTTTCTTTTGCTCCTTTTCATTCTTTCATTCAGTTTTTAACTATTGCCTCTCATTCATGTGCTTACATGAGAGTGATTGTAAAGTGGTTGATACTGACTGTATTCCTTATCTCAAACTCAGCCAAATATCTAAGTAGATTCTAGCGTAAGCAGCAGGAGTGTAGAATACAGAAGCAGAGAAGAGGGGTTGACCCACAGAAAATAAGGTTTGCATGACTTACAGTAAGTAGTAACAGGGAAATACTGGTTTCTCAGAGATGTGTATAAAAAGACAAAAAGGAGCAATAATCAATTTTTATATTTATTATTGTATATTTTTTTTTTCCATTGCTTTGAGTATATTGAGCCAGAGGCTTTTTTACTCTTCAGTATCTCTACACACGAAGAAGGAGCACAGAACATACTGTATAGATATTGAACAGTATAGGTATTTATAGGTCTCGTAACACTTGCAAGAATGTTTCGTTAGCTAACAGGCTTAATTTTAAAAAGACTGATTTTTTTGTTATTATTTTTGGTGGGAATGATGCATAAGAAAAAAAATGCAGAGAGAGAACTATCTACTGTTTACACGTTTTCCCATATATGAAAATATTGTTTCTGAAAATAATTGTTGACTAAGTAGCAAAACAAGGTAAAACTCAAATTACTTATGCAAATGTCAGTTGAAAAAAAGTCGTTAAAGTGAGCCACATGAACCATCTGAATTGCTGAGAGAAGTGAACCAATAGAATGAAACTCTTTTACTGAACAGTTTGCAGCAAAACCAGGCCAACATGCTAGTCATACTAGTAACATTTATGTTTCAATATCTTGATATTGATTGCCAAAGAATTCAAGCATGACATCTTTCACTCACAGTATTTTTGGAGACTATTATTATTCTTTTATTACCTTAATATTTCTGTGCATTTATCAGATTCACGTGACTTGAAAAACCTTCAAAAAAGCGGAACTGATTTAGTCAGTTTAAAACATTTTTGGGAAAAAACAAAGATAAGATCCCCTTACCAGAACTCATTTGAATTTAAATATGGCTGCAAAGATAAAGAATGAAGACAGAGATAGCATTGTTCTCTATAAGCACATATTGCACAACAAGCATTGTTTGAAATCAATATAGTACTAAAGTTCCAAGAAGACAGTGAACACTGGAATTGGGGTTATTTGTAAAGTCTTATGTAGTTTCTTGTATCTGCCTCTGCTTACAGTGACTATATGTTATGACATACCATGTAGTCCCTTAACTGACAAAATTTTTCTCTCCTATTCTTCATCCCCAGAAAAGAGGATTTCTGCCTCTTTTAAACTGCAGAATAGATAGAGTACTGTTAATGAGTAGGTATTTCATAGTTCTTTTTTGTGTACTTGTTCTACATCTCTCCTCCTGGACTGTTTTCCTTTTTTTCCCCTCCTCTTTTTTATTTTATTATAAGGCGGTGGTGGAAAAACTTCTTTGTAAAAACGATTATTACAGCAGTCTATATGCATCATTACTCTGTTATCTAAGAATTTCAGAACCATTATTTATCTTTCTTATCTCTTCTTACAAGGGGCTTGTATTATATGATTTAGAACAAGTGAATCACTGTAAAAATGTATAATGTATTTATGATTTTCAGTGCAATACACAGTTTCTGATATACTCTGCAAAATGAACACTTTATCTAGCACTTTATATATTTTAAGATTGCTTCTGTTGAGTGCTACTGCAAGCAGTAGTGTAGTTCTCAGCAGTAGCGCTGATTGGGTATTTGAGACTTGTATTGGGCATGGAGAGAGTGTGGAATACAAAACTGATAAAGATAAAAAGACCAATGGTTATGTCTAATAAGTTTCATGTACTGCTTTATTGTTGTTTTCAAGATATGAAAATAAAAAGTTAAAATGAAACTAAAGTTGACATTGAATTGAATTGGCAATGATATTTTCAGAATGCAGTACTTTCCATGCAACTGTCAAAACTGCTTCTCATACTTGTGGGGTCTTTTTAATCTTCAAAATGTAATTTCTTTTTTAAAAAAGTATTTCAATTGAGACATTTTTCTTAGAATTTCCATTAATTAAAAAAAAACAAACAAACAAACAAACCAAACCCCAAACCTGACAGTAAAAAAAAAAACAACACCCAAAACAGAGTCTAGTAGTCAGTTGGTTGTGGTGAGTTCTTCAAAGAGAAATTCACTCCTGACATATGTGCAAAAGCAGCCTCTAAATTTATACTTGTATACTCTATGAAAACAAAAGATAGAAAGTGTAAATATGCCCTATGGGTTGAGCAATAGACATAAATAAATTTCAAATTGCCCATGGTTGCAGGAAGCTTTCGATTGTCAGGAAGACTTTGACAGGTTACAGAGATGTTGGGTGGTGTGGCTCTGTCCCCAGCTGTGCGGCATCTCCCAGTTTCCTGTGAGAATATGAGACAGTGACAAGTTTTAAGGAGTAAGGTGGTGCAGAGCTCCCTTTGACCACGCCATGGAGACAGTCCTGCTGCCTACAGGACCATGACATGGTATGGGCTGGGGCTACGTGTGTTTTCTTAAATGTTGGTCGATGTCCTAGTACAAAAGTACAACCTTCTCAGTCTGATTGATAGAGGGGGAGATCCAGAGCAAGTCATGATCTGGTCACATTCTTGTCCATAGATGATGCTGTCAAAAACAGGAGGAGAATCAGCAACCACAGCTGATACTCTCTGTCACCACATGCAAACCCTGTCTCCCTGCGCAGACTCTCTCACCCTCAGGCCAGGGGTGTCCATTCCACATCTCTCAGACAGGCAGGAGATACCCTTCCAGGGCCAGCCACTAACCTCCTTGTGATATAGGACACCTGAGGTATTCTGCCAGCTGTGACATGGCCATAGAATCACTAAGGTCTGTGCCCAGAACTCATGTGTGGCCCAGCCCCACCTTGGTCATCCACGAAAAAGGTTGGGGATCTCCCTTTGCCCAAGGCTGTGGGGAACTTCTAGCCCCCTGCAAGATAATGACAGAGGCTGTCTTATCTGTCCTTTAGAACACTGTCCTCCATTTAGCTCAGTTTTGACGGAGGTAGAAGACAGGAGCATCGTCATGTCCCTGTTAAGGCATCTGCCTGTAGTATACAGAACAAGGAAAAGAGGAGCAGCCTGCCTCTCTGGTTGCTTCTCCATACCTTTGTTCATGTGCGTATTGATCTGTTAGCCTTGACTGGTGCATCCCTTTTTATATACATGTTGGGCTGGCCCCCTCACCAACTCCCGCCATGTCATGGTCACCGTCAGTATTCTGCCTATTGTAGTATGTCCACAGCATCGCCAAGGCCAGTACCAGGAGTTGGTGGCATCACTCTGTGGCATGACAATGACCCTCTGAACGTCAGGAAAAGTTGCTTTATTGTGAGGGTGACTGAGCCCTAGCACAGGTGTCCCCAAGAGGTTGTGGATTCTCCATCCTTGGAGATATTCAAAAGCTGTCTGGAGATGGCCCTGGAAAACATGCTCTAGGTGGCATGGCTTGAGTAGCAGAAGGGTTGACCCAATGACCTCCAGAGTTCCCTTCCAGTCTCAAACACTGTGTGATTCTGTGAAAACCCAGAAAATACTTATTTAATTATTTCCCACTGACATTGTAAGTCTCTTAGCCTTTGTCTTGGAAAAAATCATTTAAATGATTTAACACAAGAATTTGCTTGCAGAATCAAAGATATCATGCTGTCTGAATGCCCAAAGTGCTTAAGTGGGAGTCACTTTTTTTTCAGTAGGGTTTTTTTCCCCTCCCCAGAATTAATTTTCTTGCACACTATTTGACCTTTTAATCTGAGGACTTAAATGTGGTTCCACAGACAACAATATTTGTTATAAAGGACTTTGATTAATCTTCTCAGGATGGTCCATGTCATGCAGCAAATTTGATCTTGTACAGATATATGTGAGCACTTCACCTAAAAGCTTGCTTTCTTTAATAATTTCTTTACTCAGTGTTGTTTGAATGCAGTGTTTGAGCATTATGCAGATTCTTGGCTTTAAGGAAAACTAACTAAAGGAAAAGCACAATGTATCTAATCATATGACATACTGATACACGGATGGATCCTGAGCATGGATTTATGATTTTGTATTCGATATTACAAATCTTCTGCTACCTCAACTGAAAGACTAGTGACTAGTAGTACGGGTAATCACTCTCTGGTACATCAGTATTAACAAAAATTGCATACTTATGTTGGACTGCAAAAGTTACTGGTAGACTTAGAACATTTGGGATTATGGTCAGGAAAACCAGTGTTGCTGTTGAGAACTCCTCACTCGATCACAAAGTACTTTTGTGAGAAAAACTTCTTGCTGCACTATCTTTTCTACCTGTCTTAGCAAAGCTTCTTCCCTTTGTCCTTGCTCTTCGCGTGTTCTCTCTCTCCATCAGCCATAATCTCCAGTTTAAATCTCTGTTCCAAACCCATACCAACCACAACGTTCTTTCTGAGTAAATCTCTCTAGCTTTTTATGTGAGCTGTGCTTTACCTACTTTACTGTTAATTGACTATGTTCATTTTCTCTGCCTTCCCATTCAGTTACTGCTTTTCTGGTGTCAATCTCTTTTAATTATGTAGGTTACCCCAGTTCTTCCCATATAGTTATCTTTCCTTATCCTGACTTCCATGCTCTTTGTTTCCTCATCTCCCACCCCAATTATCAATCAGATTTTTTATTTCTTCCTTTTCAATCTCATTCTTAAGGTATTAATGCAAACAGACCCACCTGTGACACAGTGTTAGTCCTCCTTGAAATTTGTGGTTTTTGCCTTAATTCTTATAAATAGGGATCTTTATGAGCACAAGTGGAAGGTGAATTTTGGTCTGATTTGGGAGGTTTTTAAAGACAGAATTAAAAAACTTTTCAAGGTAACTCAAGGTTTGCCACTCTAATATGCAACTGAAACCTAGGGATTTATAAATGTGTGATTTAGTCAATACAAGACATCTGAAAATACTTAGTGATAATACAGTGTTTGGTGACCTTTTTTTCTGTCAAATTATAGCAAGTTTGCACTAATTATGTGTGAAACTCGATTCCCCCAGACCCTAGGTAGCTACGTTTCACCAGATTGTTAAATGGAACATTGTTAAACAGACTGATTCACAGTCCCTAACTCAAAACACAAAACTTCTTGCTTATTTTAAAATAAATTTGTTAAGATTTGTTTTATATGGGCTATCATCTCCTAGTTTCACTCACAGAAGGTGGACAGAGGTAACTGAAAAGCAGGATATTAGAAAGATGACTGTTGCCCAGACTTCATTATAGGCGACTCTAACAATCTCTTTTATGATAAAGTGAAGCACACAGGAAATTTATCTATGCAACCATTTATAAACAGATCCAGGCTGGTTTTGGCCATCATCCCAATCTGGCCAGAGGTAAGACCATTCCAATCCAAGATATATATAGCTGCTTGAGCGTGACACTACCCTGACTAGTCACTTAACCTGGGCCAATTAACACATGATGAGATGGCTATCCCACATCACAGAAGTGTTATGTTCCTAAACAGCTTCATGCAAGGTCAAAGCAAGCTAGGGTCTTTTAATAGGGACTGCTTCAACTTCACAAGGCTTGTGGCAGTGATATAATAAAAAGCACATCTTGTTCTGGATAACCAGTGCTATTGTTAGATAAGGATAAAAGTGCAAGAGCCAATTAACACATGCTCTCATCTCAAGTGTTTTACAGGCTTACAAAATGTTAGGGTTTTTTTTAATGTCAACTACCAAAGTTTACCCAGGTGCTCTCAGAGCAAATGATAAAGTAGGCCATTTCAGGAAGCTTAAACTCAGTTTTTCCATACTGCAAGCTGCTTAATCATGTACTCACCAGTGAGCATGTGTCATCATTGAAATTTAGTATTTACTGAGTGCCTTCCTTTTTTAAGAAATCTAAAATATAAATTTACATCTAGGGAAGAACCCCTTGGAATGAAAATCTGGGTAGCTAAACAGGAATTTTATTGTTTCCATAGATCTTTATGTTGACACATGAAATGCAAAGTATCTTTTTTGTTTGTAATATGCCTGATAACTCATTGCTTCTATCTTGCAATTAACTGCAGCGGTAAAAATTAGAGAGGGTAAAAAGTGGCTTTCCTATAGAAAAAATATACACTGACCCACTTTCATTTTGTCATACCAGTGAAGGGGTTTTTTCCATGATTTTGTAAGAAGCAAATACATATCTGAATCTCAGAGAATACCTTTGTTGGTGCCCTCATAATGCTCCAAGCACTTTTTAGAACCGAACTGTAGAATTTACTTCTGCTTTGACAAATCTCTCTTGGCATTTTTGAGACCTACTTTTAGGTGTTGTAGTGTTACATATGGAAGCACCTGCTTAGCCCTACCGTGGGACTCTGTGTACCTTTCTTATTTGCCCAGTCTTGACACATGATTGATATTCTCACTTACGAACATGCACACCACTGGTACCTTTGAGGTTTTTATTTTTCTCAGCCTGAAGATCAAAGAGAGTTGTTGCCTCAAACTGAACCATGTTAGTATATATCAACTAACTGCTAATTATTAGCTAAATAGCTAATGTTATTTCTTTGCATAGTTATATATATACAGGGACCTTTAGGCTTTTTGTTGCTGTAGTGATAAGGGATAAATCAGATCTTTAAAGAAAAAAAAAACAAAACGAAGGGAAGTGAATTGGGGAAGTATTTAGTATTTGTTATTGAAATTCCAGAATAGATTATTTTAGCTCTGTGAGCTACGAAGTCTTTCAATGTATGAATAGAATCACATCTTTATATAATACAGAAGAAATTTTGCACTAGCCAAAGAAATAAAAATATTAAATGATCAATGGAAAATGGTTGAAGTCATGTTGATATTCCATATACGTATCATAAAACTAATTGTTCTTATATGGAGTTTGTTTATAATTTAAATTCTTCCTCTTATCCCTCAATGACGTTATCATTTTTGGACCCTATATGTTAGTTTTGCCAATAGTGTGGAAAGTTACTTTGGAAGGACTAGCTGTGGTTTATAAAAGAATACAGTAAAAGTTGAAATGTTTTGAGGAAAGAACGTGACAAAGGAAGCTATTTTTGCTCTTTGTACCATATTTTTCACTTTCTTTTCCTTCT
Source organism: Pipra filicauda (assembly GCF_003945595.2). Taxonomy (NCBI): domain Eukaryota; kingdom Metazoa; phylum Chordata; class Aves; order Passeriformes; family Pipridae; genus Pipra; species Pipra filicauda. Next base: position 777,352 of record NW_024104457.1, on the reverse strand, counting down.
ATAGATGAGTGATGTGCCAGAAAAACTCATGATAAAGAAATAGAGAATACTGGAAGAGAAAAGGAGGAATGAAAGAGTATAGTGTTTTTTGAGAAAAAAATCTCCTAAGAACGCATTATTTCTCAAAGATTGACTATATTATTTATGATTGTCCAAAGCGACAAGGGGTACAGGTTTCAGCTAGGATCGCTAAGACAGTAGTGATTCTTGAAAGCTCTTTGAATTCAGGAATTATTCCAAGTTAATGGTGGGCAAACAGCAAGCAGAATAGCTTTTCAGTGACTTATTTTGTTGCTTAAGCACTATAAATTTCTCTCCTAAGAAACATGCTGTTATTTTATTTGATTTAAATGAGAGACGTTGACACTTATGGTGAGTATACAGAGCATTTGAACAAATTAGCAAAGAAGTTGCTGCATCCATATGTGTGTTGCTTCGGGGATTAGTTGAATCCAATCAATGAGGCAAATGCCTAGATTTAAATATCCCACAGATCTGAGGAGATTTATGGAGTTGTCTATGTTCAGAATGGACGTTTACCAAAAGAATAAAAAACTGAAATAACCCAGTGCATTTTAAATCTGAATCTGAATACTCGTTTCAGTGCAATGTAACTCATCTTCTAACAGTAGCAAAATAAGGTGCAATTTTCAGAACTAGTAACTTAATAAGTAAACTCTGAAGATTTGTAACTCTCAAAAACTTGTAAAATTTGTATGTTTGGTTGCAATATCCAATACCTGTTGTATCTTTTCAAAACTTTAGCACATATTAATGCTTTTTTCCATACAAAGAAACAAACTAACAAAATTTTCTCTCAGAAGAGAACAGAAGGGTTACATGGATATTTTGACTAACAGAGTCTTCCGGTGGAAGACCTTATGCAATAGTTAAGAGATACCTAGAAGGAAGAAACTGGAGATATGTCAACATATTCCTTTGTAAAATAAAGCTGATGAATGAATGTCAAAGCTGATTCACTAATATTTTCGAAGGACTGTCCTGCCAGGTGCCTATGGACCATCAGCACAGATGAACTTGAAGTTCTGGGCATGTTGGGGATATGCCCTTAAGGGATAGCATTGTTAATACTACTCATTGAAAGAAAATCAATAAAACAAGCAGTCCTGTGTCCTCTTTTTCATATCGGAAATTCATGGAATTTTCACATTTTCCCTTTGTTTCCTTCTTCTTAATTTTAAATTTGACTTTGTCTCTTCTGTTTCTATACAAATTTTTGTGGTATTTCAATTGCTTCAAAATTCAAACAAAAAAAATTTCTTCCAAAGTTTTCAAATTTTGTCTTGTGACCCTTTCAAAAACTAAATTAAAGTCTTTTTATTTGTATGACTCCATTCAGGACTGCGACTAGGTATTGACTTCAAAAGTTCTTTAAAGTTTCTGTAGATAACACTAGCTCTCTAACAAACACCACTTAAAATGATGTTAGAGAACTGGATGTCACTGAAAAAGCTAGAAATTGAAAGTGTTGGCATGAAATGGATCAGCCCATTAACACAAAATCAGATTCTGAATTTTAAAATTTGTAGGTGGAACTACAGGATGTAAATTGGTGCTAGCAGCAATTGAATAACATAATTTGAGACTCTGTTAGCAGTTAGTCAAACAGAGCATAAGGTGATGTGTTTTGCTGGGTTTGGTCAGGATAGAGTAAATTTTCTTCATAGAACTGATACTTGGCTACAGTTTGGGTTTGTGTTGGAAACAGTGTTGATAAAACAGGTACGTTCTTGTTATTGTTGAGCGGGGCTCACACAGAGTCAACGCCTTTCCTGCTCTCCACACCTCAGCAGCAGTCAGCAGGCTCGCGGTGCACAACGATGGATACAGCTGGGACTGCTGACCTCCAACTGACCAAAGGGATCCCAGACCATATGGTGTCATTCTCAGCATACAGAGCTGGGGGAAGAAGAAGAAAATGGCTCAACGTTAAGAGTGATGGCATTTGTCTTCCCAAGTGTTGGGAGGAAAGGGTTAAAAATGGGAGAATGGCAAGGAGGATGTAGATTTGCTCAAGTGACCTTGAAGCTGGAAATACCAAGGTCTGGAGAATAACAGTGTGGGGAATCCCATGTATTATGCCTAATGCTGTTTATACTCTGTTTTGAGAAGTAGACTTTCTGTGTAGAGATAACATAGGTGTTTGGAGAGACTTGGAGGCACTATCACAAACGTGCTTGAGCTCCCTGTTTCGGGAGAGAGAAGATCAAAGCTCAGAGATGATAAAAGGCACAGCATTGTGGTAAACTACACATGTGGGCCCTTGGTAAATGGGTGTCCACTAGGATTGGACTGAGCCTGATGGTACCTGCGTTCCCACTTGTGTCTCCACCTGGGTGTTGCTTCAGGATCTTCCTGTTAGCAAGGTAATGAAATAAATTTACTCTTTCCATTTCAGCTGTGGTTTTTTGGTTATTCTGGCTGCCTGCACGTGTTGATTCACATGCCGACTCACTGTTACACGTGATGGAGCACTCTTTTCCTGGAGGTGTCTGAACACCTGTCTGCCCATGGGGTTTTCTGGCTTTTACACTTCTTATTCTCGCCACCATCCCACCAGAGGGAGAGTGAGCAAGTGGCTGTGTGGTGCTAAGCTTTTGCCTGAGGTTAAACCATGACATTCATTCATGGTAATTTCAAGTATTTGTGTCTGAAATTCTGCAGTTAATTTGTCTCATTGTATTAATTTGTACCTCTGAAATGCAATAGACAGCATTGTTTAGATGCTTATATGGTTTTAATCTTCAGAGGCTTCATACATTTAATTTTAAAAAGATATAAATGTTCCAAATCCTCAGTGCTAGAAATAGGACACAGTGTTCTTCAAATACATATGTATGACAACAATAGAGTTCTTACAGCAAGGCCACAGTTGATTTAGCACTTACACTCCACTAGAAAGTAGTCAGAAGAGCAGCCATTACTGTATGACTTACCTGACACTGCAGATAGAATGAACTTCTGCAGACATGCATGAGAACTCTGGTTGTCACTAACTTATGACTGATAGTGTAAGATGGCTAAATGATTAACTTAGTGTTTGCATGCCTTGAAAACAGATACTAGATAACTATGAAATCTGACAGTATATTCAAGGCAACATACATAAAATACACTAATGTGGCATTTAAATTGGTCAAAACTGTCAGCATTTTAAGGGAATGCTTTTCTGTGTCTTCTACATCCTGCCACAACTAAAAGTTTCAAGGTCTTATTTTTCACTGTGTTATCAAAGATCACTAAGAAGAGGGAAGTGTCCATTTTGAAGATTTGGAATTGACAGGTTTCACATTGTAGTGCCAAGCAGTATTTTAATTTTGACTGTATGGACATGTTTTCTGTGTCCTGGAGTACATATATGAACCCATGAGAGGGGTTGGTTTGTTTGTGGTTGACTAAGTTAATAAATTTGTAGTGTAAGATGTCTGTCTTTAATTAAATTGTTTGAAGACAATGGTGAAATATGGGTATAAAGAAAAGAGTAAGAAGGTAACAAATTTTGCATATTTTTGTTACCCTTGTATTGTAGTCAATACAATTCTCTGAGCTTATATTTAACAGTGATAACATATTTCAAGACTTGATGCCTGAAGTTAATTCTGAAAATTTCTGCTAGATAACTACTGGATAACTAGTAGTTCTTGACCAAAGAGTTATACTTTAACTAAGTGTAAAGATGGCATTTGCATTGTTTATAACAACACTATGAAATATTAGTGGAAAATTGAAAATTAGGTTGGGTTTAATTTTGGTTTGGTTTGATTTTTTTTTTTAAGTGACCTTCCTTATTCCATTAACTGTTTCTTGTTGGTTTGTTCAAGATTTTTTGTTAGTTTTTTTAAGTTAAAATTCTCGTATTTTTGTTGAGCTTTTCAGATGGAAAGAACATAGCAAATTCTGATGAATTTGAAATCTGTGCAACACAGTAGAAAACAATGGCACTCTCTGGGGCCTGAAATCCATGAAATTTAGTAGCAAAAAAATAATGCCACTCTTTGAGACAAAATCAAATGGTAAGATTTAGATGTATAGAGCGCCCTTGTAGTACGGAAACTAATTATTTTTTCTATAATGCAACCATCCCCACCTTAGAAACAATGTCTCAGTTACTTTCAAAGGAATTATAGTAAAGATAAATTTTAATTTTTATGGAAGTGGATTCAATAATCTTTACACTTCCATATCATATGTTGTGCCCAACTCAATGATTTTTTTTCTCATCTATAAATATAAGAAATCTTTTTATTTCATTTTTTTTCCATGTCTGACAAAAGTTTCATGATTATCTATCTGTTTAATGAAACTATTGCCATTTTACAAAAATATATTAGAGATTTTTGCTACTGTTATTTCACTCTTTAATCTTGTTTAGCCACTGAAAATCGTCAGAACAGGAAGGCTCTTTTTCCAGTTGTAGCCCAGGTTTTTTCCATTTATGCTTTTCTTTGCCCAATAGAATTCTCAGTCATTATCTCAAATCACTAAAAAAATCATCTCCAGTCACGCATTGCCATTCCTTGGCAAGGGTTATGTGTGTGCATGTGTGTGTGTGTTACTTTCTTTTAGGTTTTGAAAATACCAGCGAGACTTGATTATGGTAATGAGTGATTCCAGTCTACCTACAGTTCGCTTTTGGTGTCAAGGGAGCATTCAAAGTTTTGAAAGTTACTTTTTGTTTTAATCTCTAGAGATTTCATCATTAACTGTCCCCTCAAGTCTCTCAGTGCACAATATGATTTAGATTTTCAAAGAAGCCTCAATACTTCTAAAGGTTCAGCACCTGGTTCCTTTTAACGTTTTTTGAAAGTCTGTATCTGAATCTGGTTTTGTCACTGGGGAACCTTGATTATTCGAGGGACTTTTAATTTTCACTCTTTTGTTAACTATCCAACCATCCATATACAGTTGCATTTTCAGGCAACTTGCCCAGAGACAGCTTCATTTAATCCTCCCTCACTTTTATTTGTGTGTTTCATGCCTCACCCCTCAGAAAAACTCCACTCTGTGCCTTTTCTTTTTCCCCCTCCTTATTTTTTCCCCTCCCATAAAGTTTGTTTGATATTATTTACAAGAATTATAAGATTATAGATGTGGGTTCATGAAAATGAAACTTCTATAGCTACTAATGGCATTTGGAATAAAGCAATTGAAGCATCTTTAGCTTTTATTTTGCTAAACTATATTTAACCTTGGGATATTTTTCAGAATAGTCATGTTTTTACTTGTGTCCACATTAGGAATATAGCCCTAGTCCTCAGTCTCTTCCAGTATGTGCACAGCACCACTGACAAGTATGATCGAAAAGGTCACTGTGGGCTTCCTGGGCTCCTTGTATCTGTTAGCACATGGGTATGAGTCAACATTGGCTTGTATTTGCCAACAACCTCAGATGACAAGCTCAGCATGTGGGGTTGCCTCATTCCTGATCTTCCTAAAGGCTGAGTTTTCTTCTGTGTTGCAATATGAGCTAGGACAATGTAAGAATGATGACAAAGTGGCTCGACTTCTCACATGGAAGCCCTCCCAGGGCCCTGGGCTGGCTCTACTAGCTGTAGAGTTTCTTCCATCATCAAGTTGGTGAAAATGCCTTAATTTAATCACATTTGACTTCACTGAGAAATGCTTGGACTAGTGTACAATTTTTTTTCCATCCAGCTAATTTTTTTAAAGCCTGAATAGTACAGCTGAAGAATTGAAAACAACAACTTTTGAAACACTCTTTTGAGTCTTAACTAACTCCTTACTTATTCAAGCCTTGTATTCCATCTAGGTATAACCTTATATTCCATCTAGGTATAACCTGATATTCTACTCACATGATGTATGAGTGATGAGAGGTGGAGCAGAAACCATTCAGGTTTCAGCAGTTTCTTAGAGATTCATTCATTTAGTCTCCAACACCGTGGAGAGCTCGTGTTGCTGCAAAGAGACAACCATAAACATCTGAGAGGCAGAGCTCTGTGGAGAGAGCAGGGGTTATGCTGAGAGATGGCATCAGCAGCTTCTGGTGTCCTTGGGAAGCTGCTGTAGCTTGACAGCTCCTTCCATCGGCAGTCTGGAGGAGGACTTAACCAGAGCCCTTGTAGGCCGCAGAATGGTTAGGTAGAGCTGACACTTGGGGAAGTAATCACAAGGGTGAGGAAAGAGCTGCCAGGAAAAGGGGTCAAGATTAATAGATAGATGCACTTAGGTCTGCCTGCAATAGTTAGGAGTTGCTGGTCAGGTTTATGTATCTTCCTTCAGGAAAAAGATGCCTTCTTTAGAATTTTTACATCAGAAAACCAGATATATTAGCTCCAGGTAAAGTTTTCTGAATCCCACTCTTAATATACAGTCTAACTAAAATTCTGGTTTTATGCTTTCCTTTACCCATGAATCTTTATTTGGGCTTCAGTGCCACCAACAGAGAGTTTACTTTTCTCCTCATCTATATTGATGGACTTCAGATATTTCTTCTACCATATTAAATCCTATACTTATCCCAGATAGTTTTGATTTTCGTGCTACCTTCAAGATTCTGTCAGACAGCATAGCAAATAAAGATGAATAAATATGATTGATTGATACTGAACATGACATATCAACTTTGTACTCTGGCATGGAAATTGAGCAATGCAAACACTACAAATAGACATTCAGCAAAGGCACTTTTTGGCTGGGATGCTAACTTTGTTTTAATGGTATTGCATTTGACAAATTTTTGACAAAGTAACAGTGTCATCTTCAGCAGTATTCAAGACTGATTTTGTGCATTGTAGATTTATGGGTCTGACTAGAAAAAAAATCAAATTATCTTCTGTTGTATGCATTTAATAAATATCAAATGTTTGTTCCTGTTAGCAAAATGGCTATAGCTTGTATATATTTATTATGGGAATATCTGCTCACTTGTCTTCACCAATAATTTTCAACTAATGGAGTACTTAAAAGTTTTGCTTTGGATATTTATGTCTTATTTGGCAGGTATTATTTCTATACTTGTGCTGATGATTTAAACATTTAAAAGAGGAGAAAACGATGATTATTTTTATCAGTGGTAAAAGAAACAAAACAAACAGAAACAAAATTTGAGCTGGGTACATAATTCCCTTTAAACTTCTCAGAAAATGGGATGCAGCAGGCACACCTCCATAAGGCCACTGCGTCATTAATGCAGATCTGTGTGTGCAAACCCAGCCAAAGCTCCCAAAGGAATCCACAGTCAAATGTCTGTCAAATCAACCAGAGCATTGGATAGGAGTTCATGAAGGCTTAATGTCAGGGATGAGAGAGCAATTGGTATCTGATCTGACATGAAGTTAAAGTGGCAAAGGCAATCTAATACAGCATCAAGCATGACAGAAAAAACTTAAACTTTCAATCATGTTTAATGTCTGAAGCAGCTGGGGGGAGGGAACTGATGCAAACCCAGTGCTTCAAGTCAGGATGCAGCATTTGTGACCTAGTACTAGAAGACTTAAGGCTGTATTTGCCATATTATTCTACCATGCTTCTAGTTAAATTCAGGGACACTATAACCACAGGAACACACTGCTTATCCCAATGAGTTTGAACCCTAAAGAACAGAGGAAACATGCACGCATATCAGAATACAAAGGAAACAACTTTCATGAGAGGGATAGGCTATCATCCATGTGATGATGTAGGTTGGGTAGGTGATAGGTACAAAACAGGATGCTTCAAACCCATAACAGACAGAAAAAGATGGTGCCTTTTATTTCACTACATATATTTGCGTCTGAAATTTTTCCCCCCTTTTTTTTCAGTTTTTTAACTCTATCATTGCTTTCTGTGACATTAGAAACAGATAAAATGCTCTTATGGGTTCTATTAGACTCCTAATCCACAGCAAAATGGTATCTAAAGGACTTCCTGCACCTGAGATTACTCCTTTGATTACTAGCCCTTAATAGATTTCTCTTCTACAAACTTCTCCCATTGCTTTTTAAACTCATGTAAAGGTTTATCATCCACATCCCCTTGTGTCAGGATTCCACAGAATTGTTATGAGCTATCAAGAATTTATATTTTGTTAGGTGGGTTGCTTTTAGCTACACTAGTTCAACGTCTTTAGTCTTATTTGGACTGGTCCTTCCTTTTTTATCTTTTCAGTGTAACATATGACTTTATAAGGGTGGGTTTTTCCCTTTATTAGTTGTCTCTTTTCACAGTTTGAACAACCCTCACGACTGTCCTTGATTATCTCATCTTTTCCTAGTTCCTTTTTTGAGATAGTTCTGGGGGTAGTAGGAACTGCAAAGAACACCCAGGATAATTTTATACAATATAATATAATATCATATTATTTGCTGTATTTTTATTCTTTTTTTTAAATTTTATTTTCTTTTTTACTGCTCCTGAGTATTGAGCTGACATTTTCATTGAACAGTTTATTACAGTCCCATTCTAAAGATCTCATCCTTGTGTGGAAAAAGTAATCTCAGAGCTCATCACCTTGTATGTAAAATTGGGATTTTTTTTTCCAAATGTGCACCAGTGTGAGTTTACCTACACTGATTTCATCATTATCAGTTTATTTCTTCTTGCCCTTGTTTCTATTGCCTTGAATAACTATCATCAGCAAATTTTGTCTTCTCGTGGCTTCCTCCTCCCTTTTTTCAAATGATTTATGAAAGTGTTGAAAAGTCCTGAAACAGCAAAGATCCTGTATGACGCCACTTTATTTATTAGCTAAATGAGCTTGAAGTTCAGCCAGTAAAACTATATTAGGCTATTTATGTGTTTCCTTATTGAATTTCCCCCCTTCTTTAACAATATAGGTGCTGAATTTTATTTAGGTGCTCATGTATTTCTTAAATATCAAATTTTTAACAACCTTGAGCAGATATGATTAGTCAAGGATACAATTTGACAGACTTCCTTGAACCATGTAAGGTTTTTTTTTTCTGCTTAGTTAGACTCTTAGTATTTTTTACAGAGAAAATTTACAGAAGCCTCATGGTTTTCCAGAGATTTTATAGATGTGATATGATGTGATACGAGTGGAAGCAGTTACCAACAATATAAATAATGTATGTAAACAGTACTAGCATTCTTTATGTGTTCAGTTTCCATATTATGTGGTTGCGGACAACGTTTGTGCAGGGAGGTTGATCCTAAAGGTCAATGAAACCATTAGAAAAACTTGAATTATCTTCATTTCAGAAACATAATTATAAATTAAGGAAGAAAATATCTCCTGATCTACAGGTATTAATAAATTAGATGATCTTAGGAGATCCATCAAGATAGCATTTAAAATTTTAGATTCAATTGCAAAATTGTTTCTGTTAAAATCGTTTCATCAAGGGATGCATTTATGTATACATTTTTTGCTGATAGGTCTTGTAGTATATGGTAACTATAATAATAAAAATAGAGTTTACTTACTTGTTGATTAATGGACAGTTTTGAAAAGTCTGTAACTAAGACAAATTATGAAGAACACTTAGAGAGCTCCTTAGAAGGACGCCTATAAGGAAAAGTCAGTGAAAAGCCCAGGAAACTTTGGGAAAGAAATAAAAAAATATACTGGGGCAGTAGAAGGGTAACGCTTAAGTGAAGGCATGTCCAAGGTCACAAAGAGGGAATGAGGAAAAACCCTTCTGTCACAACGGAGGATCTGAACTCAGCCCTAAGATCACTTCAATAGAGCTATTAAGTGCACTGGAGCGATCTCGTGAAACTCTGGTTAGTAAATGTGTGTACATGAATGTGCAGAAGGACATGTGTATGCATGAGCTATGCAAAATCTCTTCTGAAAAAAAGCAAATGTAGCCTGTCATTGAGGATGAGCAGCATGGCAGACAGACTGGAATGTTTGATTCCCATGAAGGGGTCAGTGACTGTGAATATAAAATATAACCTAAGGGCCAAGGGAGGAAGTGCTGCAGGATGGTAAGATGTGGGGAGTCCTAAAATATATGGGATTTTGGAAATCTGGCAAGTGTCTAGATATGTAGATCTTCAACAGATCTGTGACAAAAGTTTATCTGAAAAGGTTTTTTTAGAAGTGCCTAGTTTGAAAGTATTTCCTATAAGTAAGAGTATGAAATAGGGCATACGGTGACTTTCAACCAGTTTTGATCAAAGCTCAATACCAGGGCTGTGTTTTTGGGTGACAGATGATTCACATTCTACTTTTTAACATTTATACATCTGGTTTTCAATGCAGTATTTGGCACTTTTGGTTGTACTAGATTAGACTCTTACATTATAGTTCAATTCAAAATGTTATTTTAAAATACATATATTAAATTCATTGAACTGGGCAGGTTCCCAAACCTTCACAGTAGCTCTCTCTTGTAATGCTTTTCTGTTTGAAAGTAGAACATGTCAGATAATATCTGGAAATGAAGATTTAAGGTAGTCATAATCTTATTTGAACAATAGAAATAATCACATCAGGCTAATGCTCTAGGGATTACAGATTCAATCACTTTAATACTTTTTTGAAATGTGCTTTCACGCCAGAGGTAGGTCGGTGTGCATTTAATGGGGGAAAAATATAACATCTGAAGAATCAAGTATTTTTTGTTTTTATTGTACTTTAATAGAATTAATTTTAAGGTCACTGGGACTTGATCAAACAATTCCCTTAAAATCAATCAAGGACATTGATGTCTGTTGTTAACACTTTTGCAAAAACAATGAAACAGCAAAAGAGAAAAATTTTATTTCAACAATAATATTTTCATTAAGACTGAAACGTCGCACAGGAACATGTTGAACTCATCCAAATTTCAGACAGGAAAGGTCATTATCTTTTTTGCTTCTAGACTAGAAAATACTAGATTAAGTCTAACTGTATGCATGTTACCAATGGTGATGTGTGTTCCATCTTGTCCAGGCTTTATTTTTATGCCAGCAAAACAAAGTTGTTTTTCATTATGTAAGTGAATAGAGAAAGTGAATAGTTTCTGAACAGAATTAATTTAGAAGAACCATTATGCAATGACAATTTCAAAATCACTGAACTGACATACAGATGATTTGCAGTGGTTTTTAGTCTACTTTTTAGGCTTATGTTTTTTAAGCTGCTAGAGTGTGTTCCATATGTTCAGTGGAACACAAGCTGTTTTCCACACAGTTCTATGTCAACAAAACTGAATATTCAAAGTATTGTCTAAACTCCTAAAAACTTCAAAGTATACTTCAAATTAGTAGAATGTCCCAGATCACAATTACAGTCCCAGATCAAAATAACACTCTAAAATTGCTACTTGTTATAGAGAAACTCTAACAATGAAGTCCCCATTACTTTACGTGGGTGTCCTGAAGATTTTTAAGCATTTAAAACCAAAGGGGTTTCTCTGTGTTTACATATCTGTTGTTTTTTCCAAAAGAACCTTTGTTTGGCTGAGACATTTATTCCATGAAGGCATCCTGTGTTGGCTTGAAGGTATAAAGATTAGAAAAATCTAGAACTCTGTTATCAGTGACAGTTTGTTTTAATAGCTGGCCATGTATCCTATTAGAAATGTGTGCATCATTTGCCATTTGAAATAGCCATCAGCTGCTAAACACTCATTCTTGTCATACCTTCTTCTACTAGACTGAATGGCCTTTTAGTACCCCATATTTTTAGTCCCTGATATCTGAAGTATATATATATTGCATTCAATGCCACTCTTAATGTTTTTTTGTTAAGCTAAGTTGGTTGAGCTGTAAGTGTCATCTGCAGAAATGCATTTTCTACTCCACAAGTAATACTTGTCACTGTCTTCCATCTTCTCTCTGTTTTTTCTACCCCTTTTTCCATAATGTGGACTAGAGAACTTTTTATGTTATTCTGATACATCTCACTACTATCACATACATATAACCACTATTCCCTTCTTTATACAACTGCAGATTATGTTGTCACTTTTTGCAACCAAATTGCATTGACAGTTTGTGTCAAATTGTCTATATGCTGTACATGTGTTATTTTTATGGTACAGTCTTAATTCTGCCAATTATGAACTCTTTTTCTCAGTATATAAGTTTTCATTTGCAAAGATAAATTCATTTCGTTTAATTCAGTTCAACCCAGTTCCCTATTTACTGCTATTTCAGTTGCTTTTTCTTTGGTCGATTTTATGGTGTAAATGTTTGTTTAATGCTTGCTTAGAGACATGCAATCAAAATGATAAATAAGACTCTGGTACAGAAAGGTGTGTATGTAAATGATTAGCTTTTTCAGAAACTAAAAACTAAATAGAGTACTTTTGCAAATCTCATTTGTTATTCTATGGTTCAAAAGGTACATTTCCACAGTTCTGAATCAAAAATTTATGAAAATCTTCAGGTTTGCCGATGAACTTTCTGGTTCCCACAGAAACCTTCAAGTTCCCAGAGAACATATCAGCACAGTCAGCCTAACATATGTCGAAAATAAAAAAAAGGAGCTGGTAAATGTGAAAAAGAATTTTATTTCAAACTTGTGTTTGCAATGCAATAAATGTTCATGGCTTTAAACTATCGTGTCCACTTTTTGAATTTTTTTTTCTAGCCTTTGGTAAACATAAAAAAAAAGTGAGAAATGTCTTTTTTTTTTTCAATTTTGTTTCCCTGTTTTGCTATTCATTTCCTTACTGATAGTAAGGAAAAAAAATAAAAATCAGGACATAAGTGGAGCAGTTCTCTCAGTCATGTGAAGAAGTTATAATTTATTACAACTACTATTGTTACAATGATTATTTGAGACTAAATCTTCTGTAATTTTTTTTTAAAGCTTCTAATTCTGTTGGAAAAAAGATAAAAAATAGACACCCCAATGAGGTCTAACTTTAGCACAATTTTGTCAGATATAATGTTTAAAGCAATGGTGAGCATTAGAAAAATTTAAAGGGAGAAGTTTTGGACCCCTCACCCCGGACAAACTGTAGAACATTACTGTAAAATCTGAGCCCTTTCTAATAACCAATGGTGTGAAACAAGGTTGCATTCTTGCACCATCTCTATTCACAATCTTTTTCAGCATGATGCTCCAAAGGGCCACTGCAGACCTCGATGATCAAGACGGTATCTACATTCGATACCGTACTGATGGAAGCCTTTTCAACCTAAGGTGACTGAAGGCCCACACCAAGACCTTAAACCATCTTGTCCGGGAGCTGCTTTATGCTGATGATGCCGCCGTTGTCACCCACACAGAAGCAGCTCTGCAGCGTTTAACATCCTGCTTTGCAGACGCTGCTGAGCTCTTTGGGCTGGAAGTCAGCTTAAAGAAGACAGAAGTTCTCCATCAACCTGCACCTCAGGAAGTCTTCCGTCATCCCCACATCACCATTGGCCAATCAGAGCTCAAATCAGTCCAGCAGTTTAATTACCTAGGTAACCTCATCTCCTCAGATGGTAAGATTGACGGAGAGATAGACAACAGGTTAGCAAAGGCATACAGTGCTTTTGGAAAACTCCACAAAAGAGTATGGCGTAATAAACACTTGAAGAAAAGCACCAAGATCAGTGTTTACAAAGTCAAAGTGCTGCCTACTCTTTTATATGGTTCCAAATCATGGGTCATGTACTGCCACCACCTGCGTCTCCTAGAACGCTTCCATCAATGCTGCCTCTGTACAATCCTAAACATCCACTGGTCAGATTATGTGACCAATACATCTGTTCTAGAACAAGCAGCAGTCATAAGTATTGAGGCTATGTTGCTGAGAACACAGCTGCGTTCGGCAGGACACATCTCAAGGATGAAGGACCACCGCCTCCCTAAGATCTTGCTTTATGGTGAACTTGCCACTGGCTGCCGCAAGAGAGGAGCCCCAAAGAGAAGATACAAGGACTCCCTGAAACAACATCTCAGCCTTGACCATACTGATCAACATAAGTGGTCTACTCTGGCCTCCAACTGGGCGGCCTGGAGACACACCATCTGTAATGCTGCTGTTTCCTTTGAGAATGACGCAGGATCACTCTCGAAGATAAAAGACAATGCAGAAAGGTTTTCAAGATTTTTGTAGCAGAAGAATGGCAACATGATTTTGTAACAGGCAAGACCATATTTATGAAATTCCTCTCTTCTTCCCCGCTTATTTTTAAGTCTTGATTGAACACTGCCTTAAAATAAATTCTCCAATAATTGAACAAAAGTTTGTATTATCTCTTGAATAATTCAATCAATATATTCCACTATCTACAAAATTAGTTAATCAGCAAAATATTTGTCAGTCTATTCAACCATACAATATTTTTATTCTAATCTTAAGTAATATGCAAGAAATTTTCTTCCATTTTGAAAGATGTTATGCAGATGAAAGGAACCTTCGATGTAAATTTTTAAAGAAAAGAATGTATGCGCTTGACTACTAAACAGTTCCTTTTAATCTTAAAATTGCTCAGGGTACTAATACTTCTCTGTTCTAATGCAATCAATTTGAATGGAAATAATTTATTCTATTGAAGTAGAACTCTAAGTAAAACTTGCTAACCTGCTGAAATGCATTTACTCGGCACAAACTATGCTGTAAACCTTCATCCAAATTTCTGAGCAGTAGTTCAATTAGAGTTCATTGTAAGTTGAAAACTGTTATAAATGTGGTTTAGGATAAGGACTGAAAAATACCAGTTGTAAAATATAGAAATTATATGATGGTTTTATAGATAATAATAAAAATGTGATTTGGAGTTGGGTTTTTTTCCTCACACATGGACTCAGCACGTGAGATTTTCTCTTCATAGAAGTTTGGCACAAATTTGAGAAATCTGTGAAAAGTCCTGCATATACATGGGTCATATTTCTTTTTTATATTAATAGTAATGAATATTTATGATAGCTGAATCTTCACACCCTATATGCTTTTATTCTATGAGTTAAAAAAAAAAATTTTACCTTCGCTACAGCAAGACCTGAATCAAGACCCAGGTTTTCTTTAGTCAATTGCCTGTAATTGGCACTTGACCCACTTAGTTAACCATGCCAGTAATAGGTTCCTGCATTTCTTAAGTTAATATATATTTTTGAGAGCCCAATGCCTGTGTCTGCCTACGTATATATAAAGACAAGGGCACTTTATTTGGTCCCAGCATTAAACCTCCACTTCCTTTGGGAAGTACTGTAGATGTATATACATGTACTACTTTTCCTGAGCTCAAGAAATATCACTTGTGCACTATACAGCCTTAAAAATGGGTTTTTTAGAGAATGCAGGATAGAAATTATTCATGTTTCTATGAATATAGATACTTCTGACTAATAAAGCCAGGAGGAACTGTGAACTGCTTCATCCTCTCTCTGCATGCTTCATTGCTTTTCTTAAAAAGTGAGAATAATGATTTCCTACCTTGCTTTTCCTAAGAGTCCCATGGAGCTGAATGCTTGTAATACTGTACTATTCCAGGCACTGTGGTGATAAGGTCCATGTACTGGACCCTTCTCTCAGCTCAAGACTACCAATACCAGAATTGTAAACCCTGTTTACTTTGTTTGGAGGCTTACCTGCTGCAGTAAATCCCAGTCTGTTAACCACCCACTGGAAATATGCATGCTAATGATCCCACTCAGCCTGATTTACTCTTAGTGAGACACCAAGGTGGGAAAACTGGGCTGAAGTCAGCTCACCAGCCCAATTTCTGCAGATTGGGCATTGCCAAGGAGTCCTAGAAGGAAGAGGACTAGCTTATACTCAGCCCTGCAACAGAAGCGCAGGTACAAGAAAGGCACACATATAGTTCCAGATAAATTTTTACTTATCCAGTTTAATGTTGCTGATGATCTCCTCAGCAGTTCTCTCCCCAGTTATTCTTCAGTCCGACTGAATGGACCTGTAAACAGCAAATAACAACTCGTGAAACTAACGTGCAGATGTCTGCTAGTCACCAGCTCTGCTCATGTGAGTTTCAAAAGCCTTGTCTGACCAGTCCTGACATATGGAGCTGCTCAGGGATGAATCATGAAAGAAACATATGGATTAAACATTTATGGCATTAAGAGCCTTACTGAAGCAGAAGGTGGCCTGTGTAGGCCTGTAGGGATGATTCAGAGTCACCCCTACATTTTCTTGAGGGTGAGAGGAAACTTTATTCCGTTTAATGTCATATTTGCAAACTCACCACTGCTTTTATATCTGTTTAAAAAGTTCACGATAAGATTGCTTGGAGAAAAACAGCATGACTTGGTAATTAAGGTGCAGGATTAGTTTGTGTAGCTGATGGCATTCCTTCGAACCACACTGATCAAACCTCATGTCTTTCCAGATGCAGGGCTACCAAAGCAATTTTATGCACAGCAAGGCTACAGATTTATGTACCTTCTCCAGGCTGTATTCTTATTACTGAAGTCATCCAGTCTCTAGCTGTTGAATTTTTTCAAAAAGCCTGCTCAATATCTGACATTTAAAAAAAGAAAAGAAATATGCAGAAAACAAGTTCAGTACTCTGCCTTCCACTGAGGATGTCGAAATCTGCCAAGTTAAACCAAAAAACTCTCATAATTAAGGCTAGTGCTTTTTTACACCATAAGCAATCTTCAAACTCCACTTGCTCCTGCTGTAATGGAAGTAGCTGAAACAAGAAAAAGGCAGAGATTAATACACTGTCTGCACTGCTGGTCTGCCCATCTACTCCCTGCTTTCCAGCTGCTGGGGGATGAGGATGAAATCGCAGGCCCTGTGAGAGTGGTTTTCAAGTGGTCCTGAAGTGGAACTTTTATTTCTGATGCAAACTAAGAAGCTTTTGACAAGGCAGCTATTGGCATCTGGCATTTTTTAGCAAGAACGCATGAATTTGAAAGCCATTTCCTTTCACGTTTGAGGAAAATCACAAAAGGCAAACTGATATAACAGATGTATTATAAATAGGAATAAAACACACATGGCTAATTCTTAGCTAGAAATTTCATGAAGCTTCTTTGATGTTGTATCCACACGTGTGTATATAAGTTATATATCGTTAATTCTGTATTTGAATATGTGCATCTAATTCATATGCACTACTCATAATTCAGTCACATAATGTGATGCACATTCACTATGCTGTGATAAATATATATATCACATACCTGTGTGGTAATCACAATCATTTTAATTTAGCTTCCATTTTTCTTTCAGAGTCTTTCTTGTTGATTTCAGTTGCAGTTTCTTCTAACAAAAAAATTCTCTGAAAATTTTAGGAATCATAAAGTAAGTAAAAATTCAGAATAATTTTTAGTTAACTTATATTTCTGAAAAAAAAGGAGTTTTTCATAATTTATTGACTTTAAAATGGTTTTGGTAAGATTTGGTTTTAATACTATAAATTTGGGAGTTTTGGCTTTTTCTGAGTGTTCTGGGGATTTTTGGTTTTGTTTTTTGTTTGTTTGGTTTGGTTCGGTTTTGTTTTTGTGAGGTTTGTTTGTTTGTTTGGGGATTTGGAGGGTTAGTTTATTTGCTTGTTTGGTTTGGGGGGTCTTATAGGTAAGTTAAAGCTTTCCACCATATTATTTTGGCTTGTATGCAATAAATTGTTTATCTCAGTTTTTACAATTTCTCAAAAATCCATTTTTTCAAGCAGTTTCCAAAGCATTAGTCCCAACCTTGAAGTGAGATACATATATGTATGGGAACTGTTAAATTCCCTCCAGAGATCTTTCAGTCTTAGCCTTTGTGTTAAGCAACAAACACTTAGATCCATAGACATGGATTACTATAAATTGTGAACACATAATTTAATTATTTTGGAGGTGTGATTGTAGAACTGGCAAATTATTTTTTATTAATTTGCTCATGTCTCTATCTCCTGTCCATGGATAGATGCTGTAAAAGAGATTTCTTTCTTACATAGATGAGAAAATCCATTTGATTTAAAACCAGCTGAACTTTATTTACCTAGATGAATTAATACCTTCCCTTCTAGGAAGACTAAAGCAGTGAATTATACCTAGTCTTGGGCTTAGGGTGGTCATCTAGGAAAGGGAGCTATCTCTAAGGAGAGGGAACAAGAAAAGAGTGAAGGGGACAGAAATCTTTCTAACTATAGTCCTCCAAACAAACTCTCAGCAGTTTTTTTCTGTCACAACTTCTTAGTCTCTTTAAACTCTCCAAGCCAAGCCCGCCAGAAAGTTGCTATAATAGTTCATGGTCAAAGACATCAAAGACCATCAAAAAGAAGCAACCCAGGATGCAATTTATAAATGTTTGCCTTCAGCCCAGACCCATGCATACTAAATAGCCTAAACAAGGTAGGTGTGTAAATATTTTGTAACTTCATAGCACTATTAGAAGCATTTTGTAACTGTTAAGCACTAACCCATAGATAATAGTCATAACTGCAGAGAGGCAAATTGAGATTTGTAGCAAAAGTGCACAGATAAGGTGCTGGAACACCTATGTAAGTAGTAAGCTAATGATGTAGATCAGGCGTGAAAGAAACCAAAGTAATCTTGCAGAGCTTGGTGGAATCAAAATAATCCTGAAGAATAAGTGAGATGAAGCCAAAAAAAAAAGATGAAAAAGGTTTAGTGGCATCAAGGGTATTTGAATTTCCCTTTTTCTTTTGAACAGAGAACATAAAATAGCAATCATAAGCAAGGAAAAGACGGAAAAGAAAGAAATTGCCTGCCTTTGTTCCGTAATCCCTTTTCACAGGCCTTTAAGCATTGGCCACCTTGAACTTGGGCACTGAGACCATTGAGGGACCATAGTCATGAAGAACATCAACTCCATCATATTGTATACTCACAACTAATTTAGGATAAGCTTGTTTAAACCTATTTGTTTGAAAATACAGAGAGATAATTAATAGTGAATAAGAACTAATTTTTAGCAGTGTGGATTGCTGATGAATGTCAATCTAGTAAACTGTTGTTTCCAAATTTGAAACAGGCCAAAGTTTTCAGTCTTTTAAACATTGCTATCACAGTGATCTCTAATTCTCTTAAAAGACATGTATATATTTCCATATATATACATATATATGTATAATCAGTTGCAATAAGTTGAAGACAACTGTGATTATGAAACAGGATATCTTAGCTTAAAATTCTGCTAATAATGTAGCTATTGGTTAACTGATAATGCATACAAAGTGTGTATAGGTCTGCTTGTGTAAAACTGCAAAGATACACTGGGGGAATGGTGCATTTTCCAAGGCAGTATGCCTCCAATCTCTAATAGATCAAAACAATTCTGATGTGATACAAATCTTTGTACACCAACAAAAATGTTATAAATAAACAATATGATTTAAATATAACTTGTGGATTCACTTTGTCTGAATAAGATGTTGGATTGGAAAATCTTGAAGCAAAACCAAAAGAACTCTACCAAAAAACCAATTTTTTAACATGGCTTGCTTTGATAAAAAAGGGTTTTTTTCTTTAGTTTGGTTTGTTCTTTGGTTAGGTTCATCCTTCCAGAAAAAAAGTAAATATTTATTAAATATAGAAAATAATATTATTGTGGAATCAAAGTAACCATATACAACTTAAATAAGCTTTTTGGCACTCACATAACATTCTAATGGCTATATTTCTTTTGGGTTTGTACCTTTTGTTTTAAAAACAAGAAAAACATGAGCTATTAGAGATCTTCTTGGGAAACAGCTTCTTCTACCATTCTTATATGTTGTCTAACTTACAGAAATACTTTAAATATATTACTACTGGTCATATAATGTTCTCTGTAGTGTAATTTTTTTTTCCTAACAGTTAATGTAATGGTAGGCTATTTTATAATGTTACTGAGTCCTCAAAGCTGTAGTAAATAAAAAAAAATTAACTTTTCAAGTTTCTAGGAAAATGCAGGTTAGATTCAATGGTCTGTAGTTTTCTCTGTAAATAAGCAAGCAGCAATCTCTTAATGATCGCAGTTAATGAAGTTTGTTTGGAACAAAATATAAAAGAGATAGGAATGAAACATTTTAAACAACAAATTTATTAATATAGTCAACAAATCTTTTATGCAAAGTTTTAGTTAAGTGTAGTTTGGAAGAAAAGAAAATTCTGATGTTGATTGAAAACAGACAGCTCAAAGCTCTTAATACACAATTAACCAATTAAGTCTGGTTTATATGGAAAATGGTTTTGTATAAAATCAATGTGACTGTGCCCACACAATCATGGTATTCTTTCTGATGTTTCAGTAACTGACCAGTTATCAGATATTTAAAATTAAATCATTGAGCTGTAGAGGTTGGCACAAACAATGTAAGTTTATATTACATACATACTATATAAACCTTTTAGTTATACAAGTTTATAAACCTCATTACTTTATAAAAGAATCTTATATGTAATTTATTTTTCTTTCATTTATTTTTCTCTCTAAATTAAGAGAGAAAATTGCTTTAACTCCAGAAATGATGGATCAAAAACGTATCTGTAATAGGGTTTAAAAGTCTCTGAGTTGTGAAGTTGTTCTTGTATTTTTCCCTATGTATCCACCCCTGACCAATGCTGCACATAGGACACGGGGACAGGTGAGTCTTTGTTGTGACTCCTTTTCTACTGCTCTTTGACAGCTGGTATCTCCTGACTTGCATATAACCAGTCTCGTGTTTTGTGTTTTTCAGTACATTTACTAATTTTTATTTTTTTTTTTAATAGAGGTTATTTTATGACTGGCAAGGTACTCACTTTAGGAAATGTGATCATATTGATAAGAATAGGCTTCCTCCGAGTCTGTTATGCTTTTCCACAAATATGAACAGTCCTGTCAGAACATAAAGCATTTACAGCATTGTCAAAATGTTAAAGGCTAGCCACATAAGCTCAACTTGTTTATGAAATCCAGGTCTTAATTTAGTTCTCCATAGATAAAAAGAATAAAAACTGTCAAGCATATGTTTATCCTGGTGTATTATCACTCTTGTTGAACAAAATACAGGAATTTGGTTCTCCTTCCAGAAGGTCAACAATAATTGCAATTCTACACCATGCTGTTCTGATGCTCGTCTGCAATTATAAATGAAAATTTATGTTCTCAAAGTGGCATAATCATAAAAAGTCACTACCTAGCATAACAATAATAAAATAATGAATGAGGTTATAAAACTAGGAGTGTGCTAAACATTGTGAATTAATTTTTGGTTTGTTAGCTGTAAAAAAGTCTCTGTGAATCTTTCAATAAATATTACATCTATTTATAAAATAATTCTAAAGAACTAGTATAAATAGCATTTTTTAAGAGATATTTTCATGTGGCAGTCTATTTGGTTGCATGTTACATAGATTTTCATGTCTAAGATGCAAACAAAAATATAACCATAAGGAGAACTAAACTATTAGAGCTAAGTAATCTAAGGGAACACAGCCAGGCATCAAGAACTGTATATACATAATGCTGTTTGTGTGAATCTCTGAACACATTTTTCGTCATTAAATGAGCACTTTTATACGAAAAAATGCAAACAACCTGATGTTACTTCAATTCTCTTTCCAGCTACTTGTTATATTGAGCAATGGGGGTGACAGAGACATGAATTGAACAATACCCTTAGTCTCATGTTTAAAGTAATCTCGCATTCTTTTTCAAACTGTTACAACTAAACTGAAAAATAATCTAAGTGATTAATCTCAGACTATGTGAAATTGTGTGTTTTCTGAATTTAGTGTTTTCTGAAATTTTGGTACTGAAGTTAACCAATCTATTTTACAAAAAATGCAGCAGTTAAACAGAAGGCTCCTTCTTAGCATTTTACAATATTGCTTTACAGTTAGTGGGGGTACATGACAACATTCAGCTCACTCCAGAACACACTTGTCAATTCACAGGACTTGGTGTTACAATGAACTGCTGTTTTGATTGTGCATATTTCTCACTTGGTAGTAGTAATAGTAAAATTTGGGTTCTTATTGATTTTTTTAACATGGTTGACTAATTTTTGGCAATGGAATTGAGCAAAACAGGTTGCATAAATTTGACTAGGGTGGCCTTGAAAAGAAGCTGGCTGCTGATCTGCTTTGTATATTTCCTCCTGTTTTCAGGGTTCAGATTATTATTTTTTTCCTGTGCATATCTCAAGGAAAATCCATTCATATCATGAAACACTCTGATTCTATTGTGATGAAAAGCAAGCTTTAAATATTTTTGCCTTGTACAGGAAAAAGATGAATGAAAAGTGAGATATTATCAACTGTTTATACCCTGGTTTTAATTTATTAGCTAAGAGTACATATAATAAAATCCTCTGGAATTAAAAGCCTAATACTTTATTGCTACTTATTGTAACAAATAAGATATTATTTTGTAAAGGTGGTGGTACACCCCAAGGCCATAACTGAAGATCAATAGTAAAGACCTAATCTCTTCTTTGAAAACTTTAGCATCTAAATACAAATTTTAGAGAGGCAGAATTCTGACTGATATAGACGTGCCTTCTTCCAGTATCCTGGCTGCCCCAGAAGAGCATAACTCAACTAGGACCCTGAAACAAACTTATTCCCACATAAATTCTTCCTTTCTGTTTTTTAGACCATCCAGTCCTAGTTTACCAGAGATGAGGTATGATTTGCAACAAAAGGGACAGAAAGATAGAATGAGTCTGCAGGCCTGGGAGAGTGTCTGAGCTCTGGGGCTCTTATTATTGAGATACTAAGAAGGAGAATCTCTGTATGTTGGGAGAAAGGTAAAAGCTTGGAGTCAGTGCTCTCTCTTGATGCAGAGACACATACATCAAGTGTCTTGGAAAAGAAACATGGTTTTTCTTTTCTTACTTTAAAAAACATGGTCCTGAAACCCTAAAATAGCTGTCAGAGGTAAAATTAGAGGCAAAACCTAAGTCTCCCTTACAGTACTCAAAAGTTCATAGCCTCAGGCTGCTCAGCAGATAATCCACTGCTGTTAGGACAAATTTACTTCTTACCAGGAAGGGAATAAATAGGAGTCCTGAAGGCTCAGCCCTTCCTGAGGAACTTCTCTGCAGCCCTGCAAAACCACAGAGAATGGCTGCCCTCCGCTTTGGCACACTGTCTGAGGGAAAGCTGTTGGTCCATGCCACGGCTTGCTCTGAAGGCAGATGGCAGGGAGTCCCCAGAGCATGGATACAGATCAGGCCTGGCTTACCATGGCACTACAGTGTGCATAGAGTGGCACACTGTTGTGACAGTCACCTAATGTGTGACTTTATCTTCAAAAACTTCTGAACAGCTTAAATCAACCCTACACATATTACAAAAAAAAGCAAGACTGCAGTCAAACAACATTCAGTTAGCCCTTTTACTGCCACAGGGGAGGCTGGGTCTTCTGTTTCTTTCTGGTGCTGCTCCTTCATGTGGTTAGGGCAGGATCTGCTTTTGGAACCATTCTACTTTACGCTCAGAGATTACTTTTTCATGACTTTTGAAGTTTAGTGAGGTCACTAGTCAGGTTCTCTCTGCTGTTGTATTCTCCAGAAAAGCACATTTCTCAGTGGTTCCTGCTGTCAGGGGCCTGATGGCACTAATTATTTTGCCTCCAGGGACCTGGTTGCTTTGAATGAAAGCCAGCTCCAAGGTGATTCAGCCACAGGATCTGGGACTGGGTGAGAGGGAGCAGGGAGCAATCTAGTGGGACATCCCCACTTCTGTCATGAGCTGCATTCATGCCTAGTCCTGGACCTCCTGATGACTGTCTCTAGATCTGTTTGGCTCGTTTGGGCACTGTAGGACTGCACCCATATCAGTGAGGACACTGTCACCCTTGGCTTTAACACCCTTCCCCTGCAGTGCTGCTTGGGCCTCTGCTGCCTGAAAGCTCCTTGGAGTTTGTTGGAGCCTTCAGACTGTTTCAGTGTGTATTTTATTACAATTGAGCTGTGTTAAATGCAAGTAATTTGGTTTTTATTAGAAAGATAAGGTTTTCCTTCTTTGCATTTCCTGGAAACTTCCAATCTGGCTTGTTTTGGGACCTGCAGTACTGGCTGAGTAGCAATGCCTTCCATTGATCCTGTGAAGTGTGCTGCAGCTTACAGTGTGCTGCAAATGGCTTTGGAGAATCTTTATCCATCTTATCAGAAGCAGTTCCCAGCTCCTGAAATTCTAGACTTTTACATGTCATGCCATTATTGGAGCTATCTCTGAAGATGATCTGAGGATGTTTATGGAAGACATTACCTCAGAAATGCACCCATGCTGTATCTAATAAGCAATTGCTTTAGTTGGTCCCCCACACAAACTAGAAGCACAAGGAGTGCAGCTTCCAAACATTACTAAAGGTCTCTCAAGACCTAATCATTTGTTGGAGTCATTCATCTGTCATACCCAGGCAAACAAGGCACAGACAGATGACCGTAGAGGAAAACATGGTAGTCTGCAAGCAGAGAGGGTGAGAATTAGAGAAGTATTAGGACAGAGAATTGATGGGGCTGGCATAGGAACAGGAAGGTTTTGGTTTCCTTCTCTGACACTGCCAACCAAGTGTTGAGACCAGAACCATCCAGGAAGCCAAATCTGCCAGAGACAGAACTAGAGCATTCCTCAGAAATCTTCCAGCACTGAAAAGTGCTGCACCCTGTGAGAGACCTGCAGGTTTCTCACTTGGTTTTCCAGCTAGGCACCCGTCACACACAGCTAGGCTTGAACAAGCTGCAACCAACTTCATACATATAGGCAGTCCTTGCATAAAATACTAATACTTTGCTACATATGGAAAACATCACAGATTTACTAATGTATTGTTATTCTACGAGTGTATGTGAAATTTTGTATCTTGACATTTAATTTTTCATTTTCTTCTTGGAGTAAGAGTGACTGTTCAGTTGGTTAAATTCTATCACGTGTTTTGTTTTACAATTTCAGTTGAAAACGACAAACCTCTTTTTTTTCCCACATAGGCTGTATGATGGTAGTAAGGAGGTAGTAAGTAAATTACCTTCTTGTACTAAGATTCGTGTGATTGAGTGGGGAAAAGCAGGCCACTACAATTGCTGTTCTTTACTGGCTGTAGCATTAAACAGCAGCAAGTGCTTTCCTTTCTGTATACTTTATTGAGTAGATGAGATTCATTGATCTGCTTTCACTCTTGATTTGCCATTTACTCATATGACACCCCCTTCCTTTCTGTTTGCTTTCTTTGTGAAGAGTTCAATGCTACTTTATGCTCAGAGATTGCTTTTTCATGACTTTTAAAGTTTAGTGAGGTCACTAGTCAGGTTCTGTCTGCTATTTTATTCCCTAGAAAAGCATATTTCTCAGTTTTCTCTTTGTATTTACTGTCAGGTTGTACTCTGTATTGAGAATGGCTTTTATTTATTTCAAACATGTCTGGTGATGGGGAAAGCTTTCACGGGTTTACAGGTAAAAATGGCCTTGTACTTGGACCACTGTTGTCTTGTACAATGTGGCAGTGCAGTGCCCAAACAAAGTAAAACCAAATATTTTCAAAAAGAAAGTAATTTTGAAAAGAGGGGTATTCTAAATGAAACACAGCTGTTTACTAAACCTAGAGACAAGTCTGGAGAGAACAAGTTGTAGGATTAGAAAATATGTATTTCTGCTGTGAAAAAAATGATCTCAAGTAGAAAATGTCTCAAAAATTGATTGCTACTAATAGACCTGTGGCTACAAATAAAGGAACTGTAGGCTTCAGAGGTTTGGGAAATAATATATGTGGGATTACCACTGAGAAATTCAAGCATTCTTTTCTGTTTAAGTGCCCATGCTTCGATTCATGTTTTCTGATACTCTGTATGGTGCCTGATGTGAAATGGAACATGCATATATTAAGAGGTATCATTCTCTATGTAGTCTTGGTGCTTTTCAAGTAAATAACACCTCAAGGTGGAATTCTTGAGCAGTTCATAATGAAGCTAGAGAGCTGGAGTTGTGCTCCATGACTTCTGGAGTGGAAGCAAGGTGTATGAAAAGAAGAAATATAAAATAAGTGGTTAGTGATAGTGACCATACTATACCTTCTAAAAGTTCATATTTTATGTTAAACGTATTCTTTGATTCTTCCATGTTCTTGCATAATCTTTATAATTTACCTTTAAAATGTTTAAAAATCTAAAACCAATCAATACTTCTGACGGAAACTGAGAAGTAAGGCAGTAGGTGTGAGAGAAGAGAAAGGCTATAGCACATTATAGATATAAATCTTAAGCCGAGTTTTGAAGATTTTTTCCTTCAAACAATGTCCCTTCTGCTGTTTGGAGGAACAATAGGTGACTGTGTAAATAGAGTAAATCTATTTTCATATTTTTGTGTTAGTTGACATTGCACACCTCAGCAAGTAGTAAGTTTTCTTGCTCTACAAGTTTCATTTCATGTGTGGGAACAGCGGAATTGCTCCCAGGTACCACATTTGATTTTACTTGTTTTCAATGTAGAAGTGATATTATCAAAAGTTATTTAATATCTTACTACATTGGTTGAGTTACAATACAAATCATATTTATGATGGGTGGTGAGATACTGGAGCAGGTTGCCTAGAGAGGTTGTGGATGTCCCATTTGTGGAAGTGTTCAAGGTCGGGCTGGATGGGGCTTTGAGCCGCCTGGTCTAGTGAAAGGTGTCCCTTCACATGGCACAGGGGTTGGAAGTAGTTGATCTTTAAGGTCCCTTCCAACCCGGGCCAGTATACGATTCTGTGTTGAGTTGTAGAACTATATTGGTCTTGTTACGTACAATGATCTCCTGGTTTCTCAGGATGGAGCTTTTTTCCTTGCTGATGCTAAAAGCATAAATTCCAAGTCCTTATACTAGTACTTGTAATTATACTAGTTATGGTTTTTTAGATATGGAAATGTACAGTCAGATAAACTCCTTTTCTCACATGACCCTCAGGAGGAACATACAGGTTGTCCTCCCTCCACAGATACCTGCCAGTTCTGCTCATTCAGCATAATGGTTTTTCTCTCCACTCTTCCACATCTCATACCAAAGCTCATTCTTTTACGAGTCTCTCAGCTACCTCTACTATATTTAGCTACTGACTTCTGAGCCACTTACTATCACATGCCCTCAAATATGTGAAAGATTGCTCATGGGATGCAGGAAGGAAAATTCACCAGGGTGAATACAATTTTTTTCTTCACATAACCTTTATTATTACATATAATAAAAAAGTAAAAATGGTTTTTGATCTCTGGATCAGGCTGGTGCTGATTGGTTTGGCTGAACCTGATATCTTTTTAGCTACAGAAAATGTTTGTTTCCTCTTTTGTTGTTCATGTTCGTTTATCTGTGAATAGAAGATAACGGGCAAATAGAACTGAGAAAAGGAAGACAATGATAGGTTCTGACCTGCAGAATAGCCACGAAACTCATCAAACTTTTCTTAATGTTATTTAAAATGCTCTAGCAAAGTGATTGCTTTTTGAAATCAATTTCAAAGGCAACTATTTCACCCCATTTACTTCCAATTTTTCAATCGATAAGAAACCCAATTATTTGCGTGGATAGCAGCTTGTGAACATGTCTTTCACATGACAGCACACAACTATTTACAGCAAAAGTTTAATTATCAGACATCTGGTTTCCATAGCAACAGAAGGCCATTTACTATAATACAAAAATAACTTGTACATTGTTTCAAGACTAAAGTATATCTAATTAAGACGCAAGCTCCCAAAGCCTCGACTAAACCAGATCAAAGTTGTAGTGATGAAGTACTATCTTTGCATATCATCATCATCATGGCTAGGCTTCGCAAATGAAGATCTGGGAAGGCTCTATCCACATTTGTTACAAGCACACTGGTGGCTTATGAGGCCAATACGTGAGAGACATATCCGATTGCAAAAGGCACAGCAGAAAGACTCCTTAGATGGTGTATTCTGCAAGACACGATTCTTTCTGCGTTGCCTTTTCGCCTCGAGGGTGATCCTGCGTGCGTTCTCAAAGGCATCAGCAGCGTTATAGATGGTGTGTCTCCAGGCCTCCCGATTTGAGGCCAGAGTAGACCAGTTATGGTGATCAATATGGCCAAGGCTGAGATGTTGTTTCAGGGAGTCCTTGTATCTTTTCTTCGGGGCTCCTCTCTTGCGGCAGCCGGTGGCAAGTTCACCATAAATCTTTGCATATAATGTCACCCCAAAACCATCTAAAAAAAGCGGTGTCATTTTGATACTTGTTTTCAGTAAGGAATTTCCTGTATTTAAATCAAAAGACAGGATAAATAAATATGCAACTAGAGAAAATGTCAGAAACTTTTCCTTTTGGTTTACTGATGGACAATTCCCTATGCATGACAATTTCTGAGTTGTTTTCTAATTATTGGTCCTCTGTGGGGGACAAAAACTCAGTAAAAACCTTCACTGAAAGTCACACTGTAGCTTTCCTGCTGTAACTTTAGGCAATCATTATCCAAGCAAAATTATTATTAAAGTATTTTTATTCAGGGTTATTTTGGAGATTCAGTGGCTGAATTGCTACTTTGCAGTGGCTTTGCATTAGTGATTGCTGTAGGGTGTATAGCCACAGAATACATTAAATGCAAATTCAGCAATTCTAAATTCAGCAATTCTAAGCTTAGAAAAAGAAAAACACAGATTTGAGCTGCTCAGGCATTAATGCTTATTTTATAATATTAAATGATTGAAAATGAATAATATAGTCCAAATAAACAAATTTCTCTGGTTCATACTGTCTAGGAGGTCATATTAAATAACCAGAATTGTCAGATCTGATCTTAAAATTTTGTTAAGATATATATTATGCTTCTGTAACACAAACAAAAATTGGCCTTTGTCAGAATAATATCAGTTAGTTGTAACAACTGTATTTAGGATTTCAGCACTTGGACTTATATTATGTTTGTATCTAACAAATTTCTCTTCCTTTTTGAGTAGTACAAGTTGGTTTTGGTGGTGCTACTGTAGCAAAAATTTAACTCCACTCCTTGATCCACTTTTTCACATTACTCTTATCTCAGCCTAGTAAATCGTCAGGTTTTGAATTGTGCTCTCATGTTCAACACATCCACACTGTAATGATCAGAGTAGAAAAGTTAATTGTAGACTGCCTTCCTTTCATGAAGAAACTTAGTACATGATGTGTGTCAGCAGGGAGGGCAGGGATGTGAAATGAAATGTCTTTGCTTTGCATCAGCTACTTCAGATAACTTTAGCTGCTGAAAGTTACAAGTAAGGGAAACAGTAATAATGTTCTAAAATGTTTAGCACATTGTAGGCTAAAAGCAACGCCTTTAAAGGCATCCAGAAATGAACTGGAAATGAAACTATTGGCAGTAGAGTAGAACATTCTCTTTGCTATGCAGAAGAACAGCCGTCTTTTACACTTTGTGAAACAGATGGCAAAGGTCTACAGGCTCCAGAAGCAGTTTTTACAAGTTCATGTTAGAAGGAGGAAAACATACTTTATATAGCAGTAATTACAGATGAAAAATGAACAAGTGTGGTTTCTTTGCTAAAAGGAAATACACCTTACCATGGGATACTGAGATGAATCATAATTCAAGAAATTGTGTTGCAAGTAAATGTTTTGCCCCTTGAAGTTTTGAATTGATTAAGAAACAATATTTCACTCAACAGTTTTACAAGAAATCCTCTTCAAAACACATAAAGGAACAAAATTGTGGAGTATGAACACTGAGTTCTGTATTTATCCATCCATTCTTCAAGGCAACTAATACCACTGATAGTGTCTTCCAGTGTCTCTTTTGCAACAGTGCCTGGCCCTGGCTGGGATGAGTCTCAGGGAGCAAGGTTCATTCCATCTGCAGTCTTCACTGGGTAAGAATGAGCTGACAGTCCTCACTGTCTTTTCCAACAAAATAGAATTGTAGAGCTGAGTGTCAGTTGCCCAGCTCCCACAGCTGGTGACAAAGATTGGAAGGGACAAGTAGCAAAAATAGACATTATTTAGAAGGCTGAAGTGTCCAGCAAAGTCTTGTTTTTCAGAGATATTCCAGAGCTTTAAAATTCAAGTCTCAATCTTTTCAGAGATAATGAGGAAAACTTAAAACGGTCCAGGACAGACTTGTTCTCATGACAACAGTTTAATGGAAAAGGAAATTAACCCACTCTTCTCATAAAGTGAAGATTGAGTAAGTGTATTAACTTTAAAATTGAACTGGAAAGGGAAGTAAGATGATCATGCATTCCTTTATACAGTTCACACACTTTTTTTGAGACCAACATAACATTTATGGTATGCTATTTTGCACCAGTTAATGGTGCGTTATTTTTAATAATTGTAACAATTGGTCAAATCTGTAATTAATGTTTTTCCATGTCCATAAGTAGTTCAATAAAATGGCTTTATTAGGGTTATACTCCTGCCCAGTTGGATTTTTCCTTACACCTAAAGTTTCCCCACTGTTTCCCCTCTAAGAGATAGAATCTGCC
Source organism: Pipra filicauda (assembly GCF_003945595.2). Classification (NCBI taxonomy): domain Eukaryota; kingdom Metazoa; phylum Chordata; class Aves; order Passeriformes; family Pipridae; genus Pipra; species Pipra filicauda. The sequence goes on along the minus strand of NW_024104457.1, from coordinate 747,139 downwards.
CTGTAACTGTTTTTGCATAATCAGTTGCATTATCAGTTCTCTTAGTAATCTTGTATAATCAGTTCTCCGGGTCCCATTTTATAGCACAAATATTTTTTCTATCACTCATTTTTACTAGATATCAAAGCTTCTTTTAAATTTACTGATCCTAGCTTAAATCTCTCTTTTTCTTGTTTTTGTTGCTGTTTCTAATGAGCTTGATGCCACTAAGATTAAAAGAGACTTGAAAAAAAACAGCTGTAAAACAGCTTTGATCTCTTAAGGTGAAAGCATATTTTTGTGCAAGACTTTTTCCTCTGAGGCATGATAGGAGTTGAATTGATCTGGAGGGAAAAGAAAAAAGAACAACAGGTGGGTGAGAAAATGAAGAGGAAGAAAATGTGGGAACTTTTAAAGAAAATTAGATCTACTTCCTTTTAGCTTGCATTACCAGCTTTTTCTTACATATTATTTAAAACATATAAAGAATTCAGGACCTCATTGTTCTTCATTGAAGAAAAGAAGCTGATTTCTCAAGCACTGGAATAACAATTTGGCATGCCAAAGCTTTTTCTTCTCTTTGATATATAAAAATGTTCCTTTAATTGGGTTATTCTTGTTATTATATATTAATTAAAAATTAAAATAATGGAAAGAAATCTACATTGGATACAATCCAATGCATTGGATACATGCCCAGACAATTTCCTGATTTTTCAGAGACTAGTTAAAAGCTTTAAGTTGTTTAGGTAGTCTAATGCCACATGGCAATCTAAATCTAAGAATGGAACAAATCATTCTAGAGATTGTGCACACATGTACTAAGATTTCTACCCTAGGGAGCCTACTACCAAAATTTAGCCAAGGACCAGAAGGTAATGTCAAACAAAAAACCCTGAGTGATAAACTGGCAGGGTTGATGAACTATAAGGTTTAGTATAAGGAGTAACATGAGTCACAATATGCCAGTTTCAAAGTCATTGTCAGTTGCTGCGTTTGCGCTTTTGGGAAAAACAAGATTTGAGAAAGAATTTTTAAAAAGTCACTGCTTGTCTTTCCTGAGGACTCTGGGGGAGAGAAGGTGTTGGTTCTGTGCTTGCTTGTTTGCTTTTCATTCTCAGGGAATTCTTCTATACAGAACATGACAATTTTTACATGCTTAAAAGGAAAGACTTGGGACTATGTTCATCACTTATCACAGCTTTATTTTCAGTGTTGTTGATAATTATTTATAAAGACATAAATGGAATTAGACATCTGACTTTCCTTTGCGATGTTGAAAATCTCACCTTCCATACATAATTGAGTGCAATTAATTTTCTCAGTTTGGTCTAGAGATACTGAAATAAAATTGCTCTAGGAGGAAAGGGCTGTTTGCTTTCTGACTCTCTTCATTTTTTGTCAGAGATTAAAATAATGTTTTTCATTTCTAAAAGAGAATAGATAAAGATTTTTATTTCAGTTCTGTAGTAAATATTACTGTGTTAGTATAACAGCACTGCATTCTCCTCCTCAAGGCGAATCTAAATGTTCTTTGCAAAGCTTGGACCTGGAAAGTTAACACAACTTCAATGCATCTCACAGTGAAGTGGGGAATCCACTCCCAGACTGTACTTAGAGCTAGTAACAAATGGATTTCTCTCATTGCCACTTGCTAGGGTAGAATTCTCCAGCTCTTTTTACACGACGCCGTCCTTGTCAAGTCTCAAGTCTCCTTGTCAGCCTCTTAATTTAGATTGGGAAATTGTCCAAACTTGACCATCTTTGATGATTCATAATATTGCTCATATTGTAATAAAATAAGATCTGATATATTTCCAGAAAGAAAAAAATCAATCACAGACAAGCAAATCAATGTACAAATATGTTTCTGGTCTTTGTAGTTATAAAACCTAAAAAAAAGTCTAAAAAACAAGAAATGTTTGCCTCTCAAAGCTGTTCCTTCTTAAAATTACAGGTCTCAGGAGCCTAACTCATGACACTTAAATGCCCAGAGCTGATATTAATGAATTGGTTATTGACTTCAGGGTCCTCTCAATGCCCTCTGGATGTGGCAAGAAAAGAAGAGGCAGATGACTGACAAAAAGTATCATCCCCTGTTATTGCACGAACAGCGAGAAAGTCTCCTCATTTGTCAGGGGGATCTATAATTAGAAAAGTTGGACCCTGGTGTATACTGCTCACAGAAAGGTGAGCAAAGACCTGCTTTTCCTTTCCTTTCCTCTTAACAGAGGTCTCAGGAAATTTCTTTGTGTGAAGATGCTGCTGTGTCAATGCAGTGTTCAGCTGGACTCATGCCGCCTCAGTTTCCTTAATTAAAAGAAGCTTGTGTCATAAGCGGAGAATTAACAAAAGTGAAAACCAAGTTAAAGAAACAACCAAACACCTTATTAGAGATGAGTATACAGATCCAGGTTGTGCCAGAAAGGTCAGAAGCTGAGGGATCTTCACATGTAAAATTCTGCAATTGTGATGCTTTGCTGAGAATGCCTTATCTGAGAATTGCTCATTTATCGGAAGGGTAAGCAGATAACTTTTAGCTTCATAGCTGAATAAACATTTCTTTATATCTCTTAATTCAAATAAAAACATACTTTAAAGATGAATCCAGCAAATACATTGAAGAACTTTTATGCAACTGCCAAACAGTAATTTAATTTTATAACAACCAGCAGAGAGCAGTACTACTTTGCAGTCCAAATGTGATCACATTACAATCTTGAAAGCTTTTTCAGCACAAACTTAGCAACATTCTATCTAGACACTTTTAAATATCTGTCTTTATACAAGTTATGATCTTATGTCTTATGAACTTTTAGTAGTTTCCGTCTGAAATTAAACAGCAGTAACTGGAAGCATTCTGGCAAATGGAAGAGGAAATAGGGAAATTTCATTTCTGTTCCTAGAACACTATTTGCATAACCAATACTTTCAAATTTTCTCTTTATTCATTTAAATGTTATATTAAACCACTGTAGGAAAATTGAAAAAAATATTAATAACTATGAATTTGAATTAAGCGGTAAAAAAGTACAACAGATCTCGTGCATGCTCTTCAGCACTGTTGGTGAGGCCTATCGATTTCTTAGTACCCCCTCTGGATGCAGGGAATTTGGCTTAAGCTACATAATGAAATGAGGAGAATTATGACAGGTGGGAGACCAAAAAAACTTGTTTACAGAAAGAGAAGATACTCTTGTAAAACTTTTTTACATCATTCTTACGTCTTCTTGTAGTGAAGGCAGATATGTTTGATCAGACGTCCATGCTACAACATAGCTCCTTTCAGATATATTTGTCCAGAAAGCTATGGATTATCTGGACAAATTTGTTCAAGATGAAGACCAGCGTGTTTGTTCTTTGCAGGATGCTGCATACAGAATCTAAACTTGAAGTAGTATCATAATTCTAGGCCAGTATAAGTAGGCATGACTAACAGAATGCTACATTAATATGACTGAGCAGATTAAAAGCACAATATGTACTTAAAAACAACTGCAAGTAGTGTTAATAATCATGTCTACTTCTTGGGAGGTAAAATTCCCAGCTGAATGTTGGATACTTTTTTTTCTTCCTTTTTGTTTCTTTTTTTTTTTTTTTTTTTTTTTTTTAGTTTCACTCCTGAAAACTTGAAGTGGATTAGATTGTTTGAAGAAGAGATTAAAAGTTTTTTTATTTTCCTAAGAAGGATTTTAAAGTATTTGTATGATCATTGACTTCCCACCATATATTTTTATTCATAGGGCTCTTTTTATTCTTAGGAGACTCTTCATCCCAGAACAATACCTATGAACACCATGAGTATTTTATAGGTTCCCAATGACAATGTAATTAAATTTAAAAAAAAAAAAAAAAGGAAAAAAAAGGAGGTAATGTCAAACTTGCATTACAGCTCTTAATCTAACTGTGAATAAGCAATGGAAAATCCTTTAGTCATAAAGGGAAGTATCCTAAGTAGGCTGAAATCATCTTTACCACTTGTTACATTCAAATCTGTGTGACTTCAGCATTCCAGTCAGTGCTATGAACACACCAGAAATCCAGCGATTTCTCTCTGTGTAGCTTGTCCATAAAATAATATAGTGTATATGGTAATTTCTGGCATCCAGGGCAGCAAAGGGAATATGCAGATAGCCACATAAACATAGGCCTAAAGGATTATCAAGTTACAAATTAACTAGGTGGCATCCTCATTGTAGGAAGGTTAAGACCTCATTAAAATTGAGGCTGGATCACAACTCATGCCTCTTACTGCCTTAGTTAATACAGACTAGAAGATCTCTGAGTTGAGGTTAGATGTCTTTTTATGCATCTGGCTGTAAGTTAACCCTTCAGCAAAGGCATGCTTTAACAACTGAATCTTGCAGGCAGTACACTTAAGCTTATAGCATATTTGCCATTACTAATGAACGCAGAGCTAGGTTCTTAGAGGACTATCTACACATAGAAAGGACCTTTGTATGAATGACTATCAGGCTTGTAATATTTTGCTTTTGTGTGACGGACTGTAAAAACTTAATATCCTATTAAGCACAAACCTTCCTTTGAGTGGGAAGGTGCCTCAGGAAGGTGCATATTTCCATGGAATAGCGGTAGTTTTTTGTCCTCTTGATTTAGTAAACATGAGCTGAGGGTTGGAATAGCGAAAAAAGAATTATAGTTGTAAACAAACTTCTGGCTAGTATATTATATAAAACATGTTAATACACTGTAAACAGAAAATGGGCAAACAAGGTATTTCTCTGTAGATTCATTAAACCTGTCAGTGGTACTGACTTGATTTACGGTTAAAAAAATACAACTGTCAAGTACTTCAAAGAGAAACACACAAAATTTGGGTTAGACACCTATTGCCTGACAGTTTGTAATGTGCAACTAGAGAGATCAAAGCTCTGAATGGAGCAACTGTTAAATCATTTGCCATGGGAACTGTGTTATGAATGGACTGGTTGATGCAAAGTTGTGTAACTCTCCATTTTATCTTAAATTATCTCTGATACACTGACGCTAATGTTTTATTTTTGTAAATATAGATACATATAATGCAGTTTTGAATTGCACTATGAAATGAAATACAAATAGTGATAGCAGCAGGAACGCGGTGGTCCAGAGAAAGGGTAAGCCAAGGTCAGTTTTAGTCACTGCCCTGCAGCTGCAAACCTTTTCAGAAAGGGTATGGATCAAGCAAGAAGATGAGTCATACAGCTGAAAGAAAAAAAAAAGAAAAAAAAAGAAAAAAGAAAAAGAAACATCCTCGGGGGTATAGCTTGCTGCTACAAGCTTATCAGTGAAATTTAAGCTGCATTCTGAGCCTGACCTGAGTATTAGACTGGATTCCAGTCCCTTTCTCAACCAAGTGGACATGCAGGCCTTACAGATGTCTTTTTCAAGTATTCAAAATGTCCTGCAGACATAAAACGAGTGAGGTTTGTCTTCCTGACACATCTGCTGTAACCATGAGTCTGCACTTTTGATGATCCTTCTTTTGTTGTAGAACAAATTTCACAGAAAGAGTATTAACTTAATTATGTCCCAGAACCTGCAATGTGACAGTTTCTAGGTGAGCTGCTCAGAGAAACCTGCTCCACATTTTTGTAATGTCTGTGATGCTGCTATACTGCAGAAGTGCAGCTGCACAATAGGAGTTGTTTGGTTTCCCAGTTATTTGGTCTTGTGGTCATTTACTTACTATTCAAAATTTATTTTAACCCTCCCAACACTTTCTGATGACAATTTCTGTGACCTTAGTGAAAGAACTGTACTTTTAAAATTTCCCTGATATTAGGCAGGAAAGGTTAGGCAAGAAAAGTCTGTGGTAGGTCACAAAAGGCTTTAATTGAGTGTGCCTTATATTGTTGAATTTGGTTTTGTGTTTAACAGTTTTGTATCTCTGGTGAAATCTTTTTATTTGGATGTAAAGGACTTTGTGAAAATTCTACTATACACATAACATGGCATATGTAAATAAACAAACAGCTTCTAGTGAGAAGAGGAAGCAGTGAGGATTTTTACTGGCTACTCTAGCCCAGTTGTAACTCATTCGAATCCTCAGTGAAAGGAAACTCTCATAATGATCAAATTCTCTAGAAGATATTGCAGAAGTCAATGAAATCAGAAGTTGGCTGAAAAAAAGTAACCAAAAAGTAAACTGGAAGATTGTTTCCTCGGATTCATTGACAAACAATCTGAAGACTCCATAACCCTCTAATTCATTTATTCTCTGGTACCATGTGTTGATAAATAAACAGCAAGACAGAAAATCTTTTGACATTCATGGAGGTGAAGAAGGGAAGTTTTTCAGTGGTTTTCTAATTTTCAATTTTTAAAGCAAATTTTAAGACTTGACTTCTCCAGAATTATTCTATGAGATGGGAATTGATTTTCTGAAGAACTTTGACCCTGCAAGTATTAGACTTCATAGCTTGTCTCTTAAGTGTCCATGACAATTTAAGTCCACCCATTCCAGTGTGATGGAAGAACATGTAACTTGGCTCAATACTTTCTGCTTGTTATTCTGACTAAAATTACCAGAATTCTTTCAACTTCAGAATTTTTTTTTCTCTTTAACCTTTTTTTTTTTCAAATTTCTGTAGTCTTCTGAGAATTATCTTGTAGACCTGGAAACTTTCATACTAAAATCAAAAAGGTTTTGAAAACAGAAGATTTGATTAGGTCAAATGTTTTCTTCAGAATAAAGCAAGTTTTCTGAAAAGCATTAAGATGTGGCCTGGGGCCATGGAAGTGGCCCTTATGGAGTGCAGAGAGCGAGAAGGGTTAAGTGTTTTGAGACAGTCAAGTTGAAACGATCTGCATCATTTCCGCATGGCACTCAGCTGCATTTTTTATTTTTTCTGCTGTGGTATGAGTGTTGTTCAGCTAAAGAACACTGCATTAAAAATATATGTGACAACTCTATGGGCTCAACCTCTCTCAAATTTAACTGCCTAAACTGTATATATATAGACTGAGCTAATTAATTTCCTTAGTTACTTATTTAGTCAAATGATATATGAACCCTATTCCAGAGGGCAGTTCCTCTGATTTGTTTGAGGAACTGAGTTTCTTTGACTAGATGAATGATTTAGACTTGATGCCAACTGTTTGTATATCTAAAGGTCAACAAAGTATATTCTACTCTTATTTATACAATGACAACAAGAGAGGGAGGATGGGGGCCTGAGACTTTAGCTCCACAAAGTGTGTGGAGGGTGAGGTGCATAGATTAGTATGGAGGCATCTTAACCTATGCTGCAGGAGTCTGTCTTGCTATACAACAATTTATATTTCCAGGTTTTGAAAATCAAAACTATCAAACTACTGATTGTGATGATCCTAAAGAGTGACGATTCTTTTATTGTTTTTTCTTTTTATTATAAACAAAAACATCTTTTGCAGATACATAGCAAAAGGCACTTTTTTGCACATGTAATGCTTCATAAATAAACAAAGAGTATCACAAAGCTGAGTTCTTCACACCTGATTGGCTTAACTGCTTTCGCAGCTTTCTTACATAGAAAGTTTTGGGTTTGGTTTTTAGACCTTATAAAAAAGGATGCTTGTGGCCAGGTAAACCGATCGCCTTGTACATATATAGGTGTGGTACAAGGCACAGGGATACTTGTAATCAGACTTTTCTAGCTACCCAGAAGAGTATTCACATGCATGAAAGTTTTCTATTGAATCCTTTTTCATGCTGTTATGAATGTTCACTTATACAATTTCAGGTGGAAACTCCATGTACATATTTGTTCAGAATGCTGCAGGCACAAAATATAGGTTCTTCAGTCCCTTCCTCCCATGCTGAATTCAGACTCTTACTCCATATGAAAACTCCTGCAAAAAGCTTTTGGGAAAAAAACGACGCAAACAATACAGCAGTTAAAGAGAAAAACATGACCCATAGTCCAAACAGTATGGAAGAATTCCTACAATAGCTGAAATTTCTCCGAGAGACAAATAGTTGTTGCTTTCTCAATGTACTTTTGATTATGGCCATGTGAACATAAAATTCTGCTTTGAATTGTGAAGCTGTAACTGAACCCAAAGAAACACATCACTCCCACTTATCTTACTTTCAACAGCATTTGAGCACACAACTTGAACACTACATTTTTACAAGTAATATTTGCTTACAAATTAGTTTTCCTTAAGTCTTGGGCTGACTTCTTAAGGCAGCATAGATCAACCTGACTAACAAAACTTTTGCTGCATTTGATAAATATGAGTAATGTAACACAATAGCTTTAGATTTTTTTAAGAAAATATTTGATACTGTAAATCACACTATGCTATCAAAAAAATAGTCACTGCAGGGTAGTCATGGGTATTATTTAAACTGGTTGAGGTCTTAACTGGTGAGATTGATTGCTCCAATGTCAGGTTTAGGTGTAGTGGGAAATTGCGCACCATTACCAGGAATGGAACAAACTCTTTGAGGGCAATTTAAGAGAGCAGTGAACTACCATGATACTACACTCAGAAGGAAAAGATGCTTCTTTGTGTATCTTCTCTCTCACCTGTTTGCTCTAATGTTAAGAAAATCCCACTGAGAGTCTTCAGCATTAACTGAAACACTTTCTCTTTAGAAAAGACAAAGCCTGTTGTGAACCTTTGGTCTTATTGTTCTGGGTGCAGTGAGCATGAATTCTGATGCACTAAAATAACAATATTAACCCAACTTTACTTTGTGATCAATGCTGAAGAGCTCTTAGCAAAAGTTTTAGCATTGTACCAGGGTAAAATGAACTGTGTAGTCTTTATCACAGCACTAGATGGCTAAAGTACTTGAAGTTTATTGCAAAACACGACTACTAGAAAGGTTTTATATTGCCTCATTAAATAACAGGGAGAAGAGAGAGATATAGACGTCAGGATGGTGAAAACATTGGGATGAAAAGTCATTCAGACTTCTGTGTAATGTGGGCATCCATAAAGCAGAGCACTCTAGTAGCTAGTAGTAGACTGGGATTCTTACTGTGCCTTTCTCCTCACCATACATCTAGTTGTTATTAACTAATTCTGCATTTTCTCTCAGCCTTCTGTGTCCTAAACCAGCTTCCTTTGAACTTGCTCCTCTTTTGTCTCGTATACCCACAACAAAAAAAGTCCCTTCTAGAGTTTTTTTCACCTAGGTATCCCCGTGGTTTGGGCTGGTGCAGTCAGCTTCATTTTCACCATAGGTTTGCATGATAATTAAGATCACCCTTTAGACTTACAGGTTTCTCCAGTAAAATAAAGTGCATTAAGGATTTTTTTTATGCAAACTTCTTTCATCATAAGATTCTGAAGGGTCCAGTGTGCAGTGATTTATTCAACAAAGAATTACAATGTACTCACAGCTATACCTCAAGTAAGAAATTTGGGAGTTTCTATTTTTAAAACACTATTCACCAGAGAATAATTCTTTAAGGTTTTGAGTACTGAATTGGTAAGAGTTTTGTTTATTGTTTTTATTTTAGCAGTCAACATACAAAAAATGTGCCTTGTCCACATGAGATAAAATAAGATAGTAATTTAAAATAAATTGAATAATTAAAGTTGGCATGCTTGGAATTTAACTATTGAATCAAACAAAATCTCCTGTCTAGATATGTATGAAAAGTTCTAAATTAAATTTCTGCTGGAATCTCTGTTTTGGTAAAAGATGGTTTAAATAAAGTTGTGTCTCAAAAGGGGTGGAAATGCTTTTCAAAAATTAAGTATTTCTATATAATGATATTTGAAAGTTTCTATAATTAAAAATGGGATCACAAAATTAACCAGGTTGGAAAAGACCTCTGAGATCAGTGAGTTCAACCCATGACCCAATACCACCCTGTCAACTAGACCATGGCACTAAGTGCCACGTCCAGTCTCTTCTTAAATACCTTCAGGGACGGAGAATCCACTACTTCCCTGGGCAGCCCATTCCAATGTCTGATCACTCTCTCTGTAAAAAATTTCTTTCTAATGTCTAATCTAAACCTCCCCTGGCACAGTTTAAGACCATGCCCTCTTGTCCTACTGCTGGTTGCCTGGGAGAAGAGACTGACCCCCACCTGGCTCCAACCTCCTTTCAGGAAGTTGTAGAGAGTGATGAGGTCTCCCCTGAGCCTCCTCTTCTCCAGGTTGAACAGCCCCAGCTCCCTCAGCCTCTCCTCATAGGCCTTGTGCTTGAGTCCCTTCACCAGTCTTATTGCCCTTCTTTGGACACTCTCCAGCACCTCAATACCCTTCCTGAACTGAGGTGCCCAGAGCTGGACACAGCACTCCAGGTGTGGCCTGACTTGTGTCGAGTACAGGGGCAGAATCACTGCCCTGGTCCTGCTGGCCACACTGTTCCTGATCCAGGCCAGGGTGCCATTGGCCTTCTTGGCCACCTGGGCACACTGCTGGCTCATGTTCAGCTTCCTGTCAATCCAAAATCCCAGGTCCCTCTCTGCCTGGTATCTCTCCAGCCACTCTGTCCCCATCCACTTGGATTCTCACAAGTCTAGGAGGCCAGAGTGGGGGCCCCATTAGACCTGTTGTTTACTGAGAAGGGCTAGTGGGAGACGTGGTGGTCAGAGGATGTCTGGGGCACAGGGACCACAAAATGATAGAGTTTTCAATACTCGGTGAAGTAAGGAAAGCTGTCAACAAAATCTCTGTCCTGGACTTCTGGAGGGCAGACTTTGGCCTATTCAGGAAACAGTACCTTGGGAAACAGCCCTTAAAAACAAAGGAGTCCAGGAAGGATGGACATACCTCAAGAAAGAAATCTAGAAGGCACAGGAGCAGGTCGTCCCTATGTGCCAAAAGGCGAGCTGGTGGGGAAGACAACTGGCCTGGCTGGACAGGGAGATTTTTCAGGAAATTAGGGGAAAAAAGGAGAGTCTATCTCCTTCGGAAAAAGAGCAGGCAACTCATGAAGTGTTTAGGAATGTAGTTAGTTCATGTAGAAAGAAAATTAGAGAGGCAAAAGCACAATTTGAACCTAATCTGGCTACTTCTGTTAAGGACAACGAAAAGTACTTTTATAAATATATCAATAGGAAAAGGAGGGGCAAGGAAAACCTCCATTCTTTGTTGGACACAGAGTGGACCATAGTTACCAAAGGCGAGGATAAGGCTGAGGTAATTAAAACCTTCTTTTGCCTCAGTTTTCAACGAGAAGACAGGTTGTCCTCAGAACAACTGGCTTCCTGGGCTGGTAGATGGCAACAGGGAGCCAAATAGTCCCCCTCTTATCCAGGAGAAAGAAGTTTGTTTCCTAAACTGCCTGCATTGGTACACATGCACTTCAGCTGGGCTGCTGCTATCACTCCTAACCCTGGCTTTTCACCCTTAGGCTCTTCTCTGGAGAGCCTAGTTTCAACCCCTCTTTAAACCTAGTTTAAAGCCCTCTTGATCAGCCCTGCCAACTTAAATACTATGGTTCTTTTGTCCTTGCTAGATAGATGAAGCCCATCTGACTTTAGCAGGCGTGGTGCTGTAAATTTTGCCCCATGATCCAGAAAACCAAAATTCAGATGGTGGCACCAATCCTTTAGCCACCTATCGATAAAATGGGTTTTCCTACTCTTCTCCTCCTTCATCCCTGCTACTGCAGGAATTGAGGCTGTGCTCCTGTCCCATTAACTAATAGAACCAAAGCCTTAAAGTCCTTTTTAATTGCCTTGGTACCTCTTTTATCGATCTCATCACTGCCAACCTGTACTACCAACAGTGGGTAATAATCAGAGGGCCGAATTAGGTCAGGGAGTCTCCTGCTAATATCCCTCACCCGAGTCCGAAGCAGGCAGCAGACTTCCCTGTGGGATGGGTCTGGTTGGTATACAGGGTCCTCAGTTCCCCTCAAAAGGGAATCACTGACTACAGCTACCCTTTTTTTCTTGATAGCTGTTGTGATCCACCTAATAGATGGGGTGCAACTGGGAGACCATCCAGGCAGATCTTTTTCTTGAGTGTCACCTGCCTGATTCTCTGGGTTCAGGGCCTCATACCTATTTTTAGGGGCACGTGGTGAGGTGATGGGGGTCGGGAGGGGATTCTTTTACCTCTCTGATCAGGGACCCATTTCCATTCCCCCTCATCTACTTGGTCTGTGCCATCTGCAGGATGGCAGGAGGGGCAGGCCTTCTCTGACTCCTGCTGAACTTCTTTTGGGGTTGAAAGGGTGCAAATCCACTAGTCTATTTCCCTTTCACTTTTCCTAATACTCCTTAGCCTCTCTACTTCTTCCTTAAGCTCTACCACTAAACAGAGCAAATCATTCACCTGCTCGCACTGTATGCAGGTGTTTTTCACTCTGTCCTCTGGTACTAATGCCAGGCTTAGACACTCCCTACAGCCAATGACCTGGACAGCTGCGCTCTTCAGGGGGATGTCTGTCTGGGTTAGAACACTTCTGCTGGCAGCAGCAGCAATGGCTTTTGATCATTTGGAAAACGTTGCTGGATCTAGTTGAGCTGGAGAGAGAAAACAAACAAACAAACAAAAACCAACCACCTAACAAAACCATGCACACCTCCCACGCAACTCACCAGCAAGAGCCAGGAGAGTGGCTGTGCCCTTCCTGCTTGCTCTGCCCATGCGAACTGCTATGTGAACTGCCAGGCAAACTTCCGTGCCACGCCCTCACTGATGTGCCACACCTCTATTTGCCCGGTCCTGTTAACCACCGTCCGGGAACTTTTAGATTTTAAGTTTTTTTTTGTATGGCCAGTCTTCGCGAGCGAAGATTTGGGAAAGGTCATTACCCTTCCAGCCTGTGCAGTGGATTTTTTAGGTGAGACACAGTGTGCGCTGAACTGAGCCCACCCTTTAATTCTAAGGTTCATCTGCTGGGGCCAAGCAAGCTTGGACAGTGGCAGTGAGATCCTCAGGACGTAGGTTTGTTTAGAGTGACCTTCTCTTAGATGGATGGCCTTACAGGGCTAACGAGCTCCATCTGCCCGGGGCAGTTTCCCTGACCGGGAATCGAACCCGGGCCGCAGCGGTGAGAGCGCCGCATCCTTTTAGATTTTAACTTTTGATCTAATTCAAGTCAGGGGAGTTTTAAATATTTTTTTCTTTACTGTATAACTCTCTTATTTAAATCTACTAATATCTTTATAATAACAATTAAGGTTCTTTTATCCATTAAACTGTCATCCTTGTGTCATCCAGTAGGTATAGCACATTAGGTATTGTACGTAAGTACCATAAATGAATGTTTTAATTGATTTTGTATGTCCATTTCATTAATAAATCCCATATTAAAAGAAAAGCCAAGTTCACCTTTGGTGCACAGATAAAATAGATTTCACTGTCCACAGCTGTCCACTTATTGAGTCCTTTGACCACAATATGAACTCAGAACAGTTTTTAGTATTGAGAACTGACGTTTTGTATTCTGCATAAACTCAGTCTGCTTGGAACCAAGCAATTTTTAGTATAAATACCTGTATCTAATTGTGTGGTTATGTATTGCAATTCAAAATTTGTAAAATTATTTTCTCTCTTGCTTACATATTTTTCTTACTTGTATTGTTCTATAATTCATTTCCCAATTTATCTAGAGGTCTGGTTATTCTATGATTCAGTGACAACTGAAATTACTCTCTACCACGTCACTAGCACGGATTGCTGGTGCTCATTTTGTACTTACGAAAATACTCCTGATATACCCTTCTCCACCCCCCACATTCTTGGGTACATCTCACTTGTTGATAGTTAGCTTAGTAATGACAGACTAGAATAAGAGGTGATTTAACTACCTGTGGGTCTGGCTGTATACATATGCACGCTGTTCAAGAAGATCTCAGTTTTGGGAGATTCGGTCTGTTCTTTTGAGAGTCGCTGAAAAATGACAGCTAAAAGAAAAGGAGAGATAATACTTACTTATTAGGATGTATCAGAATTGGTGTACATCCACTGGGAAAGCTTTGTGCTCCTAAAGAGAAGTGTTGTGGAGAGAGGGGGCCAAGATGAAAATGAGAGATATGATGTCTGAGATGAGACCATCCTGCCAGTTACCAAGGATGCTTGGCAGCTGGGTAGCGAAAGAAGCAGATGGTAGTCGGACATGTGAGGGTGCATGAGAGAATTCAGGAGACTTGGGTTGGTACTGATGACTTGGAGAAGTATTTGAGTGATGCTCTGGATGGCTGTTTGGACTGCCCAATAGAAGACTGAAGTCAGAATTTTCTTGATGGCATTCTCTAAAATGCTTCTAGTTCTAGGGCATGAGGCATAACAGGCAGGCAATGATCCAGATCATGGATAAGACCACAGTGTAGCAGTGACATGTATTTCAGTACATTAGGAAGTGGGAAATCTTTTGAGACAGAAGGAACCCATAAAGTAAGGACAGATTTAATCAGCGTGGAGACAGACTGCTGCCTCTGAAAATTAAGAAGGTCGTACAGGATTATTTAAACTAGGAACTGGAAAAACGTTGACAAGCATGAAGAAATACCTCGTTCAGACTGATTCAACTTGGCAGTGTAACCTGACTGATATGCAGCATACCTCTGAAGAGGCCAGAAGGAAAATAAACAGAAACAGAGAAGGGAAGTCAGTTTGCCTGAAATGCCAGGTGACTAGCCTGGCAAAGCTAAACCAAGGGCAAAACTAACAAAAGCTGGCTTCTACACCAATGCTAGAAACCTTTAAAATAAGATAAAGAAAACAGAATTTTTGGCTATAAACAGCAACCCTGATACAATGGACATCTCAGAAACCCGGTGAGAGTATAATTAAGAAGATACAGCGTTGCCAGGCTACCGGCTTTGAAGGATGACAGAATGAGATGTACAAGTAAAGGCAATATATGTGAGGAAAAAACAAATTCCTGGGAAAAGAGAAACACTATGGAATTCTGTGTGGAAATCCATAATAACAATGACAATAATAATAATACAAACAAATAATACTAGGGTCATACTCTGGGCTTTTGATCTGGAAAATAATAGCACTTAGGTAACATTACAAATTTAAGACAGGTTGCAACTGGATGAGATTTTCACTTTACATATACAGACTATATCATTGCTGCCTCAGAACAAGAGAGAGAGATAAGACTGTTGTATGCAGTAAATGGCTGCTTCCTAGAGCAACTAATCTTAGCACCCTCATGAAAAGCTGCCATTTGGGCTTTGGTCTTGAGTAATGCACAGGAGCTAATTCAAATGGCATTAGTTGAAGAGCCCTCTGTAACAGTAGTCAGAATGAAATTAAGCTTAATACTGCAGTGGGAAAGAACAAGCTAAATAAATCCTGCATACAGAGATTCAATTAGATAACTATGAGGCTATTAGCAAAAATACCCCTAAAATGAATACTCAGAAAAGCCTGCAAACAGCCTTGTGGTTGTTTGAAAATATTGTATTGGAAGCCTAGGTAAACTGCTCAGAAAAAGGAAACATAATGACCCAGTAAAAGACCTGTATAACTAAATATAAAACCTAAAGAGGCTACTGTACAGAAAGGATTGACTTTAGAAAACAGAAGGGTTGTCCAAAGGAGAAGAGCAGTAAAATCAGAGCATATCATATGTACACAGGAACTTATAGAAAACATAAGTGAATTTGCAAAGGATACTCAGATTTATAGTAAAAAGGTCTTTAAATACCTCAAAAGCTGAAAGTCAGTTATGAAACAGCTGGACAATCTAATGACAAAATGTGTTAAAGTGGCATTTGAGGATAAGGTCACAGCAGAGATTATGAGATTTATTTTCTGTATAACTCTTTTTCAACAGTTAAAGGTGTTGGGAATTTTCCAACATCCATTGCATTGTTTTGTAGCAGACTGGTCAGGGGAACTTATAAATTTGAGCTAAGAATACATGAAGTATTTGACCACACAGAATAAGTTAAATGTCGATAAATCACCAGGATTAGCAGCCATTCACCCAAGATCTGTGAAGGAACTCAAATGTGAAATTGCAGAGCTTCTGACCAAAATGTTTAACCTATCATCACAAGCCATCACTGAGTCAGGGGTGATATCACCAGTGTAAGCCCCATCCACAAGAAAGGCTCCAGGGAGGTTCACTGTGTCTTTCATCTATGGTAAAATGGAAGAGCCAATATTAAAGTATGAGATTGTTGAGCACATGGATAAACACAGTTTGTAAAGAAAGAATCAGCATGGCTTCTGGGAAGGGAAATCATGCCTCACTAGCTTGTTCTGAGTACATGGTGCATGGATACAGCTGTCAGGAAGGGAGCCAGTGCTGCCCTGACCTGAAAAAAATCCAGTTACAGGTCTAGGGAAAAGGCAGAGGCTGTTGGAGCAGTAGCAGAAAATGGGCAGGACTGGCAAGATCACAATGAGTTTATCTTACCTGAGGCCAAGGAATCGCAGCAGACGTGCCCACTTTCACACCTGCTCTGACACTCTTGCCTCCCTTTTGTCCCCGTTAGGAGCTGGGGAGGGGTTTGTTGCAGAAGTGTAGATGCCCAAGTAGAGCAACATGTTTGTGCCCTGCTAGACATTGACCATGGGGGAAGGAGCTCACTTGTCCTAAGACACCAGACCATATTTCTTGACTGCTTGTTCATTGAAAGAGGCCATCAAGTTCGTGACTTCACAGGCTTTTGCATCCATCAATTCATCCAGGTTTTCGTCCAGCTTAGTAAGCACCAACTTTCTCCCACTAGAGAAGAAAAAGGTGACAGGTCAATAGACAGCCTTGAAACACAGTAGGACTACTGTGGGAGCATCCTACACATTGAGAATTCATGCCAGATGTCGTCATGATCCAGGTCAAAATTGTCCCAGAACACATACAAGCCAAACTTGTCCCAGAACACTCTGTACACAGCCTCTCTGTGCATGGAGAAAAGGAACAAAGAACTTCTGAGCACATGACCAGGACCATCTCCAGCTGGTTCTGGTTGTTCTCGCTGGCCTTGGGAGGCTGTTCTAGAGGGTGTGATAACCAATGCAAACAACAGCATCTGTAGAAGAGAAGATCACACTAAAGGCCAGTGCTCTTTTGTTCATCTGCTCCAAATCCATAAAAGTGGGTGTCTACTCCATCAATGTGTTCCTTGGCATGCCTCCTGTAATGGATTTGTTACTGTCCCTGAGAAGGAAACAGAAATAGGATAGGTTATTTGGTGCGTGTTTTACCAATAAGGTATTCCATACCGTGTTACGTCAGCTCAGATATAAAATAGACAGGAAGGAAACAAGTGGTCCCTTCTCTTCCGGGTAGCTGAGTGGAGCAGTCGGGCAGTTCCTTCGGGGAAGAAGAGCATCAGTTGTGGGGAAGTATCTTTATTTTTAGTTCTTCTCTACCTGTACAGGGTTTATAACATCTTCCCTCTTTGTGTAAATATAAACACCCTTTCTTAGCAGCTTCGATTCCATAGGGGTTTTTTCCCTTCTTTTACCCCGTTCCCCTTCCCCTTCCCTCCAGAGGGACTGGGTGCAGGCCCAGTAGATACCGGGTGTTCAGCCAAAGTAAACAATAACACCTCCTCTTCTCTGAAGTTTAAAAGTGCTAGCCAAGATCTTTGTCTCAGAAGAAATGTATGACTGAGCATATGGCAGTACCCTACATGCAGAGGTCTTTCTGGGTCCAGAATTTGTTCAACTTCTGATGTTCACTGAAAAGATGTGGGTTGTTGCAGTGAGTAGCCAGGCACCTCTCCAGTTTTCCAACTCCTTGTTCAACAGTTCTGTCACTGTGTCCTTCTGCTGTGCGTAATCTTCTGGTTATCCATCTATAGCCATAGCAAAAGAGCTTGGCACATACCTCCCCTATATTTCTGTATCTCTAAATTCAAGTGGCTTGGAGACATCCACACATTCCCAGAGTTTCTCCACTTACCACAGTTCCTGAAACATATGTTTTTTTTCTTTTGATTTTGTGATTACAGTTCTCTATAGTGTGCAACATTTTCTAAGGTAGGCAGTTGCCAAACAATCTACATACTGTTTGTCTGTTTTGAAGAATGTGATGAGGTGAGACAAAGATTCCCCAGTAATCCAGTGTTTTTGTCAACTATGCCATTGGATGAAAAGAGCCTTGATATTATCCAGTTACCTTGAAATCACTATTAATTTAAGTCAGGTAAAGTAAAATGCAAATGAGAGTATTTATTTATGTCACAATTGGCAATATCCTGAAAAGTAATTATGAAATACCAGAATAAATACCTTAAAGAAAACAAATGCTTGAATCTATTATAGTGTGATTAAATTCAAAATTTCTCTCACTCTCTCTCCTCCTCTTCCTCCCACTTTTTTTCCCACTTTTTTTCTCCCTTCAGGTGACTTGTCCTCATTTTATTAAGACCTCCTCATTAGTTCTCAACTTTCCTTGATCAAAGGTAAAACTCTTCCCACTTTGTCTATCAAGATGATGTTCCATAAAATGCATGAGCAGCATGAAACTCTGCTGAGACAAAAAATTCAGTAAGTCCTGTTTAAATGGGATCATTATTAAATTGACAGTTAATAAGAAAAAATACAAGAGCAAGTGAAAGTAAATATAGAAGTTTTATGTATGTAATAGACTGGGAATCCACATAGCCCATGGAATGGAACTAGAGATGGGCCTGAAAGATATGTGGCAACAGAAATATGATGGTACCAAGGAAGGAGATAGAGACATGTATAGGTGTCTAAATCAGAGGTTAGAGATATGGGCAAATTTCAGCATTTCTTAATTGCAACAGGAGACAATGAGTAAAAAAGCTGGAAAACATCCAAGAAGAAATATCTCTTTAGATAACATCACAGATTGGCTGAGTGGACATCTTTCTTTCTTTAACTGATGAAATGGAAGTGTTTTAAAACTGCTACCAAAATGGCTAACCAGTCTTATGGGAGGAAAAAAAAAGAGTTTATAAATGCAGATGAAGAAAGAAAGAAAGAACAGGAAACACATTCAAAAGCTGTCATTTACTTTGTTGCCTGGAGACACTGTGAATCATCAGAAAACTTGGAGACAGGCTTACGGGGGTAGTACACTGTAAAGCACTTGTCCTTTATTCATGTTCATAAGTTATATAAGTGGGCGCCTTTAAATTCTTTTTCTAGTACAGTTATTTAAAGATTGAGCTGCAGCTGGAAATAAGATGTAACTGTCTTAATGAAGTTCCCTTTCAGCATGGATTTAGAGTTTGAATAGCTACAGAATTTACACAGCTTTGCAGGGTTCTACTGTTAATTTCTATGTTATTCATGGTTATGAGCGTTATGCACTTGGTTTGTAGTGAATGTGAACTATTCTCAAAAAACTTATAGTTATTCCTCTAAAAAATTTGCTAGATACTTTCCATTAATGAGTGCATTAATGATCTTAAGCAATAAAACCCCTTGATGTAAACACATTATGAATATTTTAACCAGTTACATTGCTACAGCAGAAGTGGTTTCACACAATTTCTAACGACATTGCAAAACTTTACATCGGGAATGGTAACAGACTGCCACCGTGATATCTGTCTTGTTGGCCTTCCCCTTGATTCATATCCATAAACAGTCAACCCTATCACCACCATCATCAAGCTCTAGACAATCAAAACTATCACGAACATACAGGGCTGCACCTCCGCTTCTCCTTCCTCACCTATTCCTGCTGAAGAGTTTATTGCCAGTGATATATTCATTAGTTTATAGCTAGTTTATAGTCAGTGATTTCTAACTTGTGTAATACAAATAATGACCTCATAAGCTTCAAGTACACTGTATCACATTGATAGGTAAGTAGAACAAAGGGTGTATGTCCACAGAGTCTTCTTGGGGTTTTTTTCAGTATTCTCTGGAAATCAGATGAACTCATGAATATTGGTTTAAGATACTTTTGTAAGAAGAGTGTAACAGGTTTTTCATATTGTTTTGAGACTAGTTTAGTAATTCAGATAAAGAATCAGCAAAGGTTTATTCCTGAGTAGAAGGTCAGTTGAAGTTGGATATTTCAGGTCAACCATCTACCCAGTATGACAAAGCAAAGTGGTTTGAGCAGTAATAATATATCTTTTTCCCACTGCCAAGCCTGTAAGACCAGGTTTGTATTTACAGCCACGTCAACTGATATGAAGAAGTGCAGGGTCAGATTTATGCCTTGAAGGCAACAATATTGTATTTTATCCACCTTGAAGGAAGGAAAAACAAAAGAGGAGAATATAAAATGAATGCCCAGTTTTAATGGCACATTGCTACGGGTGCCCAAACCGTAGGCTTCATAAGTTACTCTACACAATTCAGCTGATCAACCTGTATATTACTCACAAATGAGTATGTCAGTAATGCCAGGAGCTTAGGCTCACATTTTGCCTTGGGGATGCTCTCACATGGTAGATCTTCGTGGCTAAGAGAAAAAAATGTATTTATTGTTCTCAGAATGTCTGTCAAAATATCAATTTGCATTCACTTAAGCACAGCTAAATTAATTTATATGTTAATTTTAACTGTCAGTTCAAGGAAGCACACCCTGGAATGAAAAGTACATGTGCTGCAGAGTCACTACCATTTTATGCTTTATGAATGATGTCATTCTTAGAATTAAAAATTGGAAACCAGAATACAGTCTTGATTATTACAATCCTCAAAAAGGAGCAGGAATGTATTAGGGCAGAAACTAGGGCAGGGACCACTGAAACTGCAACTTCATCTGATGCTGCTGTTCACCTATCGTGATAGCATTGATAAATTATTTAATATCTGCTGCTTTTGTTCTGTGTTATGTCTTCATGGAGTGATATCCTGTAGAAGTGCGCTCTGCTCTGGCTGAATATGTTTAATTTCCTTTGCACATGGCTTGCTGCCATGGAAGATAATGGAAAAATAAAACTGCCAGGCTCCTTCAAGTTTTGACAGAATCTTAAAAAAAATAGCAGAATTTAATCTTAAAGACTTTCATTATGGTCTGTCAGCATGATGTAAACTGAAGCAATTTATCCATCAAACAGTTCCCTTTAACATAATGCCAATTATGCTTCACCAAAAATCCCCTTAAATCTTACACTGGCCTTAGAATGCATTCACTGTTTTAATATTATGACATATGAAAACTTTTATCAGGATAGAAAGAAGTAATTTGAGAAGTAACAATTGAACACCAGCTTTAGATCAATAGGAGGTGTTCATAGCCAGGAAAGAAAGGTAGAAAGGAGGAAAAAGCCAAGATAAGTAGAGACAATTTTAATGAAATTTGGCAGATTTGACTTCTGGTTTCCATTAAAAAAAATTCATTTTAACATTTTACATTAGATTATCCCTCAAAGTTTTCTGTTGTTGTATCCAAGAGTTTTATTCATAAGAATACAGGTGAAGTAAAATAAAAGACAACAGTATGTTTACTCCTTGTTCTTCTATTATTAGCAGTGTATGTAGTGTGCTTTGGAAATACACAGTAGTTTTGTACATACCAAAGTCCAAAGGTTTCAGCTATTTTACAAATGAATTGGGAAAAAAAAGTGCAAATCTTCTAGTTAAGAGTAATTATATAAGTGTTAGCCCAGAAATATTTGATTTGCATTTTAACAGGAATTCAACAATTTAATTTGATGTTTATTTTTGTTAAATGCCATTTTCTGGCAACTATTTGGCAATAATTTACAATTATTGACAGTTTCACTCCCTCGGCCTTTCCTCCTCCATCTTCACCAGCTCTTGGAATGAACGTGGAGGTTTGGGTAAGAGCCTTGTGGGTTGGAGAAAGCTGAAAATAGTACATTTCAATTTGGAGAAAAGTATCAATGTGAGAAACAGAACAGTAGAAAGACAAATATTTTACACTCACTTTTTTGCACTGAAATATCAGAAGTTACTGTTCCCTCTCCCCTTTTTAAATTACTATTTATTGGCGTATATTATTGGAAATAGAATCCCTTCCAAAAATTCTAGTCTTCTTCCTGTTTTCCTGTGTGTTAAATACACACCTCATAGACTTTTATGATGAAAACCAGCTATAGAAACTTATTCATTTTTGCTTTAAATACAGAAAAAATGAAGTCTGATCAGTTGGGGGTCAACAGTCCATCAGGTAAAGGATTTAAATAGCTATGAGCAGAGCCAGTAAATAATTTGGTTCATAAAATCATAGAATAGTTTAGGTCGGAGAGGACCCCTCTGCCATGGGCAGGGACATCTACTAGATCAGGTTGCTCGAAGCTCTGTCCAGCCTAACTTTGAACAGTTCCAATCAAGGGGCAGCCACAACTTGCCTGACAAATCTGTTCCAGTGCATCACCACTCTCACTTAAAAACATTTCTTCCTTACGCCTAACCTAAATCTCTTTCAATCTAAAACCGTTGCTCCTTGTTCTATGGCTACAGACCCTGCACAAATTTTGTCCCCATCTTTCTTATAAGGCTCTTTTAAGTACTGAAAGGCTACGATAAGGTTTCCCCAGAGCCTTCTCTTCTCCAGGCCGAACAGCCCCAAGTCTCTCAGTCTCTCCTTGCAGGAGAGGTGTTCCAGTTCTCTGATAATTTTTCTGGCCCTCCTCTGGACCCATTCCTCTAAGTTCACATCTTTTCTGAGGACTCCAGACCTGGATGAAGCTCTGCTGGTGGGGTCTCACCAGAGTAGGGTTGAGGGGCAGAATCACTTCCCTCACCCTGCTGGCCACACTTCTGATGCAGCCCTGGACACAGTTGGCTTTCTGGGCTGCAAGAGCACATTGGCAACTTATGTCCCATCCAACAGCAGCCCACAAGACCTTCTCAACAAAACTACTCCCAATCTGCTCATTCCCCAGCTTGTATTTATACCAGGGATTTCCCCAACCCAGGAGCAGCACCTTGCACTTGGCCTTGTTGAACCTCACAAGCTTCACGTGGGTCCACTTTCCTGAGCTTGCCCACATCCTTATGGATTGCATCCCATCAGTTCTGTTAATGGACAACTTCATGAAAAGTTTGTGATAAATAGCAAAAGTCATTCACCTGCCCTGTATCTAATAGAAATACCAAGTGTTTTAGGGACTTGTGCCTGACATGGTGAGAGCATTACTGCTGAAAGATGCATCTCTATATTCCCTGCAGGATATTAAGAAAAGCGACTGGAAAAAAAACCTCTCAGGCCCTCCAACAATTAAATTATCGCCAAAGGAAAACAAAAGTTATTCTAAATAAATACTAGTGTTTGCTGCTGCCTTCCTGTGCCTTGTCTGGTTGCGTGCTACCAAAGGAGATAACATCTCTTTTGCTAGCTTAACTTATCTCTGCTCAGTTTCCTCCTGTATCTTGCCCTTCCATTTTCCTCTTTTAATCAACACTCAACACTGTTAACTTTTCTATGGGATAGTCCTACAGACAGTGAGGAAGGTAGAGCTCCAATCCTGCCTCTTAAAACCAGAAGTATAAGGCTATTTGTGCCCTCTCTTTTCAATAACCAAGCAAACGTGACAGATTTCACAGAATGTGACATAATAGAGTTTTTATTAGGATGAAAGTTTTGAAGCTAAAACATGAAGATGAAAAAAGTCTACATATTCCACCTAGTAGGTATTATCCTTCAACTGTATAGAATCCTGGCATTTACAGAGACAGATTCCTTAATTCATTGTTCCAGTCTGTTTCATGTATTTTGATCTAAACTCAAGGCTTTCAATGGCTTTTTTGACTTGACTCTTAAATAAGAGAAATGCACAGGGTTGATTCGACTTTTTTTTTCCTCATGCTTCTTTAACTTTCTGGGGATTTTGATTAATTCCTTCATCATCCAGTGTGGAACCAAGAACATAAACAGTCTTAATAATAATAAAAAATCCTTAAATAATATATTTTCCACATGTACCAATCATGGAACATCTCTTAATATAACAAGATGATCATGTATCTAGATTCTCAAATCTATCACAGCCTTTCCAGTTCATCAATCTCCTTTCATTATCCTTTCACAATAAGCACATGCATACAGAAGAAAACTATGTCATCCTGCTGTTCACTTGGCATGTGTGCTACAGTCTCTGTAGTTTAGTTTTTTTACCTCTCAGTCAGAGTGTGTGTACTCTTCCTGTTTTGTAAACTGGTTGTCGCATTAAGACTTCCTTCTTCTTTGGCTCTTAAGCTGTATTGTTGTTTTGAATACCGTTAATAACTAATGAATAAGATGTCTACCATAGTCCAATAATATCTATTAATATGCAACTAAAAAATCTTGAGTGGTGCTTGTCACAAGTCACGTAACATTCCCAAAGGCAAAAATCTTCCTTTTGTGTATATTCATCACTGCTAAAGTTCCTAGTTTATCACTGACTCTATAAAACACTGATGTCAATATAAAAATCTTGAAATGGAAATGACTTCATCTTCACTATAGGAAGAGAACCAATAATTTTTCTTAAAACACTTGGATAACAACAAGTTATGTGTCTGTGGCAACTGGAAGCCTTTGAATTCTTTTTGAACAGCTTAGAGATAATATATTTTCGATTTAGGTGCCCAGTTCTGGGTATTGTATATTTCCCCCCCCCCAAGATCAGAAGCTAAATTTAACTCCTATGAATATGAATAAGATCCTTCAGCGTTTTGCTTCTGTTTATAAAATAGTTGTCCTTTTTGTGAGTGAAGCGCACAATTAGCCCTTGGAGACTACAGATGTAATTACTTTTGTACAATATGTTTGGTAGTAAAAGCTTTTTTCTTCTTTTCTTCAATTTTTTCTTCTCTGCACAGACAATTTTTTAACCATATTTTTTCTTAAGATATTAATTGTACTTTTCTCCTTACTGGGATATCTGAAAAAAAGTATTATCATCCCCTTGGTTTTGTCTAGAAATCAATATGATCTTGAAATGTTATTCACTTTAATTTTTGTTGCCATTTTTCAACTGTGCTTCAGCACTCTTAAAGATGCAGCACAACTAAAGAAACATTGGCCAGCTGTATAATAAATTCTGAGTGCAATTTTTCTGTTACAAATAGTTGAAAAAAATTTGAATAGCTTTAATTACTACTGAAAATGGTGCAACAATTTCTCTCTGGGGAATTCAGGCTGGGCCAGCCATCACTTTTGGATCTCTTCTTGTATTTAGACAGTTTTACTCCCAGCAAGCATTCACATCTGTGTTTAATAGGCGAGGCCAAAAAACAAAGAACTATGCAAATGCCAAATGCTGTTCCTGTGTCCACTCAGTTTCCTTTATTGTTTAATTTACTCAGTGGTTCAATTTTACCTTCAGACCTCTATGAACTACTCTGAAATACAGACAGATTTCTAGAAAATGCTACCCCTCGTTGGCTGCCTGCTTTGATATAGGAATGAATAATGATTGTCTTGAATTAGAGTATCCAGAGCCTCTGAAAAATTTTGATTCTTCACTCCTTCAGCATTGGAAACTTGAGGATGAAGGGGCAATCACTAGTGAAGAGGAGATATAATTTTGTGTAAGAAGAAAGTGGGAGGAGACAAGAATAGGTGTCTCATTCACTCTCTGGCCAGCAACTGCAGGGCAGCATATCGGGAAGCCCATCTGAATTACTCTCAGAAAGTTCATAAAAAAGAGAGAAGGAAGATCTGTTAAGGAAGATCTTTCACCTGATTCTTTGTTCATTTAAAATTTTTGTGATGGCTGAAATTTAGATAGAGAATTTAAGAAGCAAGTCCAGATTTAATACCAATGCCACTTTTATTCACAAGTACACAGCGTGGAAATGTGTTTTTCTTGAGTAAGCACGATACAAGCAAATAGGAAGAAAGAGAAGAAGGAGGATATTATAGCAAGGGATCCCATGCCAATCATCAGATACCGTCCTTGTTATCAGATACTGTCCAATGTCATCTCCTCCCTCAAAGTAAGTTTGGGTTGTCTGGTAGACAAATATCCTTCTTACTTTTTTCCTACATTCAAGGTTTCGAAAATGTGATCCTTTTCAGAGTTAGATATGGGGGCAATTTTATACCTTCAAGAAATCTTAGCTTTCTGGAAAATCTGGGAATTTTAGGATTATCCCTTTCTTTTTTTGTCTAGATCCATGAGAAAAAGGGAATAAAAAAGAAATCTTTCTCTTAATTTATTTCTCTATTTTGCTCTTGTATAATGGTATAATGTATTTCTCTGAATTTTTCTCTGAATTTCCAAATCTTTGAAAAGAAGGTTTGTTCTTGTACCTTTTTTTTTCTTTTCAAAGTTTGTCTTAAAAATAGTAAGAGACTTTTAGCTTCTGTGGTTCTTCAGAAGGAAACCATACAAATACTCCTGAAGCAGAATATCATAGAACTATTTCTTTACCAATCTGAACACAAATATAAGATATATTACTAATAAAAACCTGCTTTTTAAATAAAAATAAAGCACAGTTACATTAAAAAGGTGTCAATTATAATTGTGCAACAAAAGAAGCACCATATTTCTGAGAATGTCGTAGTTAATGGTAAAGGATCATGGGAAAATATCACTGATTTTTTTAAGATTCGGTTACATATGAAAAAGTAATTTTGAATCACTGAATTGAATTATTTTCTTACCACTTCATTTTCAAAGCTGCCTTTGGTACATTCAATTGCTCTTCAAGATACTGCAAATAAAAAAGGCTTACAAAAAAAGCTGGTAGAGCAGTAGAGTAACTAAATGGCTGGACAACCTTCCCACTCAGGTAAGGTCTATCTGAGTTGTTATTCAATGTCATTCAACGTATGGAATTTTTAGACTTACCTTCTGTCATCTCAGCACAACTAAGATAACATGACTGTTCATTTCCTGCAGATTCAAGGCAAATTTCTTAGGCAAGATTAGAGAGCCCAGGAACTGTGTCACACAGAAAAATCCATCTGTCACAGTTCCACCTAAGGTGATACTCCTTATGCATCATCTAGGCAGCTCCTACTGTCATGTCTTAATTGTACAAGGAGAGTACTGAGAAGCCTGAGTTACTGATAAGTACAATACTGTCACAACCATGAAAGAGTAAGTCTCTGTTCCAAAGACACACGTGTAAATTCACAGTGATCGTCCACTGAATTTAGGATGCTTGAACACAGAATATTTGAATATAAAAAAACGAAAAACCAAAACTACATAAAAAAAGACAGGAGATGATTGACAGAGGACATTCTGGCACACTATATCAAATAATTGTCATCAGGCTGTTTCCAGCTCAGTCTCTATCACTTTACTGTTGTCCAGAATATTTTGCCAAAACTTAAAGACTGTCATGTAGCAACCTGCAGCAGATCTGATTGCCAACCAGAATAAAAGCAAAATTCAGTAAGTACAGTGTCCACATTGTAATTTTGTGGCATGCAGACTAGGAGAAATAATACATCAAAGAAACTATATGACCTTTCATCAACAAGCTCAGACTATTCTGACATGTTTTGTTACATTTGGAATAATTCCTCACTCTAGTATAGAGAGATGGAAAATCTAGATCTGCTCAGGGTATGAGAAGGAGAGGAATGATGTAAAGACATCTGTTTCTTCTCAGCAAGGACAAACTAAAAACCCTTAAGAAAAAGAAAGGCTGTAGTTTACATGGCCAATTCTAACTTTCCTATTCAGACACATTAGAGTGGGATGGTGTTTCAATATAACTCTTTGTTGCTGATTAGAAACAGTAATATTGTAAGAGTCAAATCTCAGCTGTCATCAGGAAGGGGCTTGGTGGGCTTGAGTCGGAAACCTTGGGCCACAGAGGCTGGGGAAAAAAACATCATCTAAAAGACCAGACAAGATCCATTGATGTTCATTTTGTGTGTATTGTCCTTATCTCCCCCAGCAGGATGTAGAAAGACTTTGCATGATGCTATCA
The DNA here is from genome assembly GCF_003945595.2 of Pipra filicauda. Taxonomy (NCBI): domain Eukaryota; kingdom Metazoa; phylum Chordata; class Aves; order Passeriformes; family Pipridae; genus Pipra; species Pipra filicauda. Next base: position 719,497 of record NW_024104457.1, on the reverse strand, counting down.
GTTATCCCATTGTTTTCTCCCTCCCTGTGTAAATCCTTGTTTAGGGAAAGGTTTCCCCAGTATAATCTTGCTTACTGCAAATATCAAATCCTTTTCCCCCAAAGGTAAATACTGGATCTGAGAAATGTAAATCCATTTTTCCACTTATTCACCCCTGTTACTGGAAATGTTAATAGATTGTGGAATCCCCTGTTTGGAATAATCCTGCCTCCTCATTAGCATGGAATTCCCCAAGAATCTTAAATAGCACTCGTGCATTCAATAAATCATTCCAGTTTTTGCCCCCATACCTGGAATCGTGGTAGCTTTGTTAGACCCTTACATAATATCACCAAGAGTTACAGCTACTGATAACACAGAGGGCTTGGATCTACTATGCTACTTTTTCACCTGGGGTGTCACCTCACCCAAGATTAGGCACCTAAAAATTAGGTACCTAATCTGTGCTAGTGGTGTGGGTTCCTTCAACAGAGATAAATGAACCTCTTCAGTGTGACTCCTCGCATCCCTAGGTAGGTATTCACAATGCATAAGATGAATTGTCTGTTGGAGATGCCTCACTCTGTGAATTTATCTACGTGATTATTATATTTCAGATACCTACATGTTAGGTGGGCAAAATTGGATATGATAAAATTCATGCTTATGCATTTGATAGCAGTGACTTGTCTTCACTTGATAGCACAAATCCATGAGGGCGTATCTTACTATCTTACTGATCGGTACCTGGGGAACAAAAGCAGAGAAATTTGTGAAAAATAATTTAGCCTGAGAAGAAGAATGATTTGCTTCAGAGAAGGAGCTAAGCAGCCACTGATACAAAAATCTCTCCATAGCCTCTGCAAGTCACAGCAGTTATAAAAGAATGGGAGCAATGCCTACCACCTGGGAGGTTTAATACCATCAAAAGATCTTCTATGCAAAAGTTATCACATAGAAGTGTTATGTAGAATACTGGCAATATCTGGGGAAGCTCATCTTATTATTACTGTTCTTTTATCTTGACTCTTGAAAAAATAGGTTCTCCTAATTTTTGGAACTGTATCCTACTCCTGTGACACATGAACTGTCATTTTTCATTTGATTAACAATGCTAACTTACCTTTTGCAATAATAATTTACAGACGGTAATTTAAATTACAGTGTAAAAGGGATCCACTTCAAATAAATGTGAAATGCCAGTTTTTCCCAGTTGCAAATGGTGTTAAAAATTGTTTTCCCTGCTCCAAAAATTCAATGTTGTTTCTCCATAAGTGGTGCTGTTTACTCTGTGCACATTGAATCAAGTGGACTGTGCTCCCTTTAAATACTGTTATCTCTTTCTCTTAAAACACAGCAGTAAATTAGTTTTTAAGAAAGCTGTTCAAGTTGATACTGATCTTAGAGAATAAGAAGGTCACACTGATATAGAAATAGGATACATCACATAAAGTCAATACAATAAAAAAGCTGTGGATATGTTATTCTGCACAGTAAGTTAAAGATATATTTCCCTCTTTTACATCTTTTCTTTTCAGAGTATTACGCATTTTCTGCATTAGGATCTTGTGGTTTGTTCTTTCTCTTATAAAACTATCGCATTTTTTCATATTTCTAGGAGACCTAAGGTGCATTTTTAAAAATGCAAAGGGTGATTTGGACAATAATGTGATTGTTAAAGTAATCTTACAATTTAACTTCTATTTTTGTGATAGTCCTGAAGTTACTTTAAATAACCTGATACATTCTGATGTCAAACATCATTAGGGAAACATCTATTCCAATGAATTAATTTAAAAGTTAGCCTTGAAAGAAGAAAGACTATGATTAGTGTTTTGCCTTTGTCAGCACACTTTTGATGAACATAGGTGGATAGTAAGCACAGTTTTAAAAAGATTTCTACACAGACAAGCTGTTATAAGACTAAAGGTTGTAATAGAATCATAGAATCATGTAGGTCGGAAAAGACCTTTAAGAACATTACGTTCCACCATTAACCCAGCACTGCCAAGTCCACCACGAGACCATGTCCCTAAGTGCCACGTCTACATGTCTTTTAAATACCTCCAGGGATGGTGACTCAACTGCTTCCTTGGATAGACTGTTCCAATTCTTGTTCCTAATGACTTTTCCTATAGCAAAAGAATACTTGCTATAGGACGTTTGCTCTTCATCTGGCATGACCCTGAAGCAGTTTCAGAACTAAGACTCATTAGTCATTACTCTCATCTGCAGTATGTATCACAGTTGCTAGAATTCGTGATGATCAAAACATCTTCAGATCAGGAGAGGAAAGAATAGGAGAGGGTTTTTGAATGGCTATGCTTGGCAATGACTTAAAGGTATTGAAAAATGGATTTAACTCTTGAAATTAACTCTTTTGGCAAACTTAGGAAAATGTGTTTCCTGTCTGTCCCAAAAGCATCATGAGAAATAATAATAGTAATGCCTAGAGAATCTGGCATCTGCTGTGGCTGTTCTTAAAGGCATGAAGATCTTACTCCAAAGTGAACAGTTTTTATATCAGCTATGGCTCTGGGGTTAGGCACTGCTGGATTAGAACATGTAATTTTAAGCTTTGAGCCCTGATTCAAGAGAATACCAATTGTATCTTGGAGATTTTAATGAAGATAAACATTTACAAGTGGTAAGTTTGTGACTTGATGCAGGACATGCAGAATTCAACACTCTAATGAACTTTAATGGTTGGCTGAAAACCTGGGAATATTTCAAAATTTAAATGTCTAAAATGAATATCCTCTGAAGGCACTTTTCCACTAAAGCTTTTTGATAGAGTAGGAGAAGTGTAGCTCTTTATTTATTATTTTGTATACACCCACACTGTTCTCAAATTGAAATAAGATTCTCTTACACAAATGCAGTGCTTTTTATGAGGTAATGTACTAGATGTAATTACTATCACAGGAGCTTTGTTCAGAGTATTACAATTTTTTTAATGCCATCCTGTTCATCATTTAAGCAGACAGTTAAAATGCTTATTTATATAACCATCAATATTTGATTAAACAAAAGAATTCTATCTCAATTCCAACTTAAAAACAAAGAAGCCCTAGGAAGATACTTTGCCTTCCTTCTTGGTATCTCACTGCAGTTCACAAATGACTGCTTTCTTATTTTTTCAGGATGTCACAGCTCTTCTTTTTTCTCATGAAAGTCAACTTTTTTTCCAGTGGTGAAATATGTTTATGACATCTGACATATGTCTCATGGCTTTCTGACCTCAAGTCCCTAAATGCTTCACTCCCCAAAGGATTACAGGTGTAAGGCAAAGGGAAGTTGAGGAGAGTAAGATTAACAATGATATTCAATTACAACAATTTACTTTCATTGACTTATTCCTGTAAAAGAATTAAAAAATCATGTCCCACAGACACACAGAATCTGGCAGGGATTATGTGGAAATTTCTGGTTCTTGACCCTTTAATTAATTCAATGGAGCTGATAATTGTAATTAATTTCATCTCTGGTTTTCTAAATATTCTACTTTACCCTTGGAGAGAAGAGATGATCTCTTTTTGCATCATTCCTAGAAATACCATTTTTTAACTATGGATTTCTTAATATATAGAGACACAAAATTGGAAGCCTTTCACATTTTTAAATTCCATCTCTGTTCTTCCCTTCAGCCTGTTACTCAGTGAATGTATCACTGTCACTTATGTCTTGTAGTTGTGAATTTTTATCAAAGCCTCAGGCATTGCCATAGTGAGTCCAATTAAAATATGTTCAAAAGAAAAGTTGGCTTCACTGCAGTTAAAAACATTAATTACTCTAACTCACCTGAAGGATTTAATAATTTGTGTTTTAAAAGGGTTGTTGATGTACGCTATTGAGTTTGATGCTAATGAATTTGATAAAAAATCATTTTGAGGATAGGGCTCAAGTTTTCAAAATTATCTCTGATTCTAGGTGTATAAATTAAATGAAAGTGGCTAGATACTTAGATTAGTCAAGAATTCAGACATCTGAGCTGTAGCTATTCCTTTCATGTGATAATTGGGATAAACCATATGAAGGCATCCCCATAATCTGAGACTAACAATTAAATAAAACAATAGTAAAAATAAAACAGGAATATATGTTTCAATTTATGGGATGCAACAGAGACTTGGAAATATTGCTTAGAATACACTGGGTTTTAGGATTTATACTGCATTGTTGGGCGCTAAGGTGAATAATGGATACTGAGATGAGTGGACAGGGTGCTTGAGAATCTCATTTGAGCTCCATTTCCAGTGAAAGGTTGGACCAGATGACCTTTTGAGGTCCCTTCCAACCTCAACTGTCCTATGATTCCATGAGTAGTAGACTGCAAAAAGTAGCTGTAGACTTCAGGAAACTCCAACTGCACTTATGATGGACTCTACACCATCTACTAGGTAATAGTATATAATAAGGGTCTAAAATCATGATATTATGAATACTACGTGTGTGGTCACCTGGGGGATCAAAGACTACGAACAATTTATATTATTAAATTTTTCTAATATTCTTATTTTCTTTAGTACAGAATTGTTTGAACAGGAATAAACATATATTCAACTGCCTCAATGAGATACTTAAATAAGATCATACTTTTTGAGGGAAGTGATTGAATGGCCTAGATCCTGAAGATACATTATTCCAGCCATAGTGAAATCTGTGGAAGAGGACAGCCTGCAAAAAGAGTCAAACACTCTTTGAAAACAGGGCTTAAATCCACTTGGGATTCTTCATCCTAGTATGTATATACTGCTCAGAAACCATGGTTAGGCTTTGCGAACGAAGATTTAGAAAGACTCTATCCACATTTGTTACAGGCACACTGGTGGCTTATGAGGCCAATATGAGATAGACATATCCAATTGCAAAAGGCACAGCAGAAAGACTCCTTAGGTGGTGTATTCTGCAAGATACGGTTCTTTCTACGTTGTCTTTTCACCTCGAGAGTGATCCTGCATGTGTTCTCAAAGGAAACGGCAGCGTTATAGATGGTGTGTCTCCAGGCCACCTGATCTGAGGCCAGAGTAGACCAGTTATGATGATCAATATGGCCGAGACTGAGATGATGTTTCAGGGAGTCCTTGTATCTTTTCTTCGGGGCTCCTCTCTTGCGGCAGCCGGTGGCAAGTTCACCGTAAAGCAAGATCTTAGGTGTATTAGTAGTAGCAGTGCTAGTATTATTATTAATAATACTACTGCTATAATAATAATAATAATAATTATTATTATTATTATTATTATTATTACCATCATCATTTAACATACTCTCTCTTGAAGAGACTCAGAACTGTACGATGGTTTGTGGTCTAAATAACGGGTTAGTTGTTGATTATATTTTTACAACAGCCACTGCGGCACATTTTGGACTATCTTTTGAAGTCACATCCTAAAGAGCATGCATACCCACATCTCCTCAGGAATAGATCCTCAGTCAGGCTGTGTGGACTGGGAGTTTAATGTGAACTACAAAAAGCTTGGCAGTGGGTCATCTGTGAGCTTCAAGGACTGCCACTGTCATCCTAAGACACAGTTTTAGTTTATTTATGTAGGCTTTTTTTTTTCCAGTCTGAAATGTGCCAAACAACGTAAGGTCTGTGCTGCCTTCCAAAACAGCAGGCTGTTTATACTGTGAACCAGGAGCATGCAGGACTGCAGGGACACACAGCCTGCTGACATCATGTGGAAGGACAGAGTAGAGCCATGGCAACTGGACTTTGGTCACTTGTTTTCTAAATGCCAGGTTGTTTTGGTAGGAACTGTTGCTTTGTAGCAAAAGAGAGATTGGGAATGAACTAATGCTCACGTATCAGGACCAGGACCTAAAAAAAGAACTGGACAGCTAAACAATTTATAGTACACATATACCTTAGGCTGCTGGAAACAGTGGAGATGATACAGAATGTACCTGTTCTCATTCTTCACTGACATAGGTTACTGCTTAGAAATACAAAGAGGGAACTATTGCAGTACTCTATTCAGTAACAATACAAAGAAGCTTGGAAGAAGACTATGTCTCAGTTATTAGTCCCTCCAGAGTTCTCAGGCTCTGATATTGTACCAAATTAATGTCCTGGTTTCAGCTGGGATAGAGTTAATTTTCTTCATAGTAGCTGGTACAGTGCTGTGGTTTGGATTTAGGATGAGAATAATGTTGATAACACAATGAAGTTTTAGTTGTTGATGAGCAGTGCTTACCCTAAGTCAAAGTCTTTTCAATGTCTCTTTCACCACCATTGATTAGGTGCACAATAAGCCAGGATGGAAGATGGCCAGGACAGCTGATTTGAACTGGCCAAAGGGATATTCCATACCACAGAATGTCATCTCAGTATATAAACTAGAGGGAGTCAGTTGGTGAGGGGCAATTGTTGTTCAGGGACAGACTGGGCATGGGTCAGTGGTTGGCGGGTGATTTTATTCTGTGTCATTTGTCTATCTTGGTTTTATTCTGACTTCTCTATCTCCTTTTCATTACAATTATTATTATTGTTATTATAATTATTAAGGTTATTATTTTCTCCAAGGAGAAAAATAAACAGAAAAATATAAATAGGTGATATGTAAATGAATAAGATGAGAAACATAAGCATAAAATGAGATATGTGTCATCTTCTCAGTGCTCGTGGTTCCTTTTTGCTTGTCTGGACTAATGCTAAGTACTGACCATTATTCGTGATTTTCATTCTATAGTATTTTCAATTGCACATTATCTTACTTCATCTTCTCATCCAGATTTACTCTCATTCCTGATATTCGTGTGATGTACACCAGCATATTCATATTTCAATTCTTCAGAGAGTGCTTTAATTCTACTGTTTCCCCCATTCTTTCTACAAACAGAAGCTCTTCTTGCCTTTCCTGGGTAAAATGACTTTGCGCTAAAATTAAGACCTATAAGTCAAACTCTTTATTGTTGCTTGCTTATAGAAGTCAAACTTTCTAATCAATCTGTTTGATTAGGACTATTTTCAGGACACCTATTCATATCAGAACTCTTCTATCTGAGCATCTATACACAGCAATAGAACAGATTCATTCTTACCAATAGAATTTCAAAATCTTCATATGAGAGAAATGCAAAATAGATATGTGACAAGCATTTATAAATATTTCTGGAAAAAAGCATTGATTTCCACAATTTGATCATTTTTGTTAATTTGAGTGGAAGGTCACAGAAAACGTGAGCTATTTGCATTGTTAGCAGACAGTAACAGAATATTACACAGATGATCACAATGAAATTGAATTTTCTAACAGTTAGCACATAAAATGTAAGGGAGAATGCTACAAAAAAAGAAGAAAAAATCCACTGAAGAGATATTTTTATGGTATCCCTATTACAGTAGCTGGCAAGCGTTCATGTTCTAATGCCTTTGATACAAGGACAATTACTATAATATTACCAGAAAGAGATATATAAGTTACCACAATTATTTCCTTTTGCACATATATAGGTTGTCTATGAAAGACCATGCAGTATTTCATACCATTTGTGTAGTAAACGTAGATTTTAATGTAACTGTATAATCCCTTACCGTTTAGCATAGTAGTTTACAAATAACCAACCCTATTACCCCATTTTATATCAAACTCTCTAAATTCCTTTAGTGTGTTTAAACTTCTTTTCAAGTTAGAATTGTAGAAAAACACCTCTGTTTAATAACATTGCACCCTAGGCCTGGACAACAAGATACCGCACAGACAAAGCAACCTTCAAGTCCAGAACTTTGGAGGAGCTCCAAGGACTGCACATGTTGCGAAGAAGATGAAGATGAGGAAGAAGGGGTCCCAAAAGACCCCAGATCCCATTCCCAAAGGGGCGTGTTGGGGGGCAGAACTGGGCAGAATCGAGGGAGGCGATAAATCTGGTATTGGACAGACCTTATTATAAAATTGTAGAACCATTGTCTGGGAGCGCGTGCGCTGTGTGTATTTCCCTGGACCTGTGGGCCTGATTAAAGGACCTGCTCTTTTTATCTTGTACACTAAATTGGTCTGGAGTTTTTTTCTCACAATCTCTTTACGTTACAAAAATACCATGTGGTATTTCACACCACTTCATACAATGCCTTCATTCTGCAAAACACTGACGTTTCAGGTGCAACACAGATGCTTTAGCTAAATACAATATCCCACACCAGGATAGCACATCTTGGACAGGGACTCATTACCTTGACAGTATAAAACTGCTAGTAAAATTACTGAGTGATGCCAAGAATGGGCCATAATCTACACTGTGTTCAGATGCTGCCTTCTACACCTCACTGTTGTCAGGATCATTTTGTCTGTCTTTGTGAAAGCCAATACTAGCTTGAGATATATTCATTCTAGCCTCCTTGGTGACTCTGTGAACTCCTGGGTACAGAGGGGATCGTGGGCAGAAGCGAGATGAGAGCACCTGCATCCTGCAGACTGCCTTCCACCCTGGCAGGCACACACTCCACACTGAGTACCTATTATCACCAGAGTAGCTGGTTTTCTAGAGTCAGACAGGTGTAACCTGACACTCTGTTATGCCTTTTGTAGTTCTAGTATCTGGTTTCTGGAAAGAACAAACGAGATTCTTACAGTTAAATAAATATGTATGGAAATCCCTTTACAGTTTTGGATGAGAAACTGAATAAAATTCTTTTCCATGGATAAGTAATATCCATGGAAGATACGAGCTAGACTTTTGTTTTTCAGCATAACTGTCATGGAACTGAGTCTGTTCTTTCTAACATCTCGATGAACTCTTTTCTTATACTTGAATAAATCTAACTGTGCATTCATAACCCTCTATTTTCATAGTTGTCAAGGCAAAAATGAAGAAGACTTGGTTTTGAATTCATAAAATGCTTTATTTTTACAAAGTGTCAGTTTATCAGATCATCTCATATCACATTTCCATTATAGTCCAAAGTTTTCCAGATTTGAGCTGGTACTTTAGTTCTGAGAAAGTCCCTCAGTATAATCAGACATTTGTCAGTGAGGGTTATCCTCTGCAATGTGGGACATCAAATACTTTGTCTTGTACTAAGGTTTTTCACATCTTAACACAATTAGAAATATAGGTTTTTTTCATGCTTTTGATTTTGGAAACACTGAAAAAGTCTTTTCTGCTATGCTTTAATTATATTACCTGTCCTTTCAAAGAGGATGTTCAAGGACTTTGTTTAAAAATCACTGTATAATTAATGGTTATGTTTAATAGTATGTTTATTTTTGTTCCCTTCTTAATATGACCCCAGAGCAAACAACTGGGAGGTTGACTTCTATGTTCTAGGGAATAGTGATGCCATTTCTAGTTGTGAAAACAGATCTTGTGTAGATAATAGTTAATTACATTGTTAACAGAGTCTATTTTGTTTTCAAAATTAGATATATGAAATGCAACTCTATTTGAAACTAATCTGGGTTTTACCATCAAGTAAGTACTGCTCACCTAACCTCCTCACCATTTTTGAGAAATAATATTATCTGCTATGATTTTAATGGTATTCTTTTGTTTTGGTTTGTTTTTCCTTCTCCCTAGATATTAAAGTTCTTACTGGTCTTGCTATCAACATCTGATATGATCTGCTAGTTATGTATATTGTGCAAAACGTTAAAAAGAGGTTTGGCAAGATGGATTGCTGTAAGGAATGGTTTTTCACATTGTAGGCACTTATATGTATTTAATCTAAATTTGTATATGTATTTTTGGGTTTAATTCATGCCAGAAATTCCAGTGAGTAACTGAGATAATTATATTCTGCTTTGAAAGTTAAACATTTGGTACATTAAACAAGACTCAATCTAATGGCAGTTTGCCTTTTTTACTAGAAGCAAAGCAGACATTGTAGTTCCAAACCCTACAAATTTTATTTTTTGTTATTACTTTAACGATGTAAACAAACATGGCTCAGAAATGATGTCATATGTATTTAAAATTATCTGTTGACATAGACTTGTAGGATTCAAAGGACTTTCTTCAAGTTTTTGATAGGTCTTAATAAAAATCCAAAGGAGGAAAAAGCTATGAGAAAGCATATCTTTTCATACCAAAGACAATTATAATTTCAATCCACTTTACTCCACTTGGCAGCTGGTATTCTATTATTTCTTCCATCCTTGTTGAAAAGAAGCTTATAGAGAGTTATTACTAATGCCACCTACTCCTCTTTGTGTTGGGTATTCAGCACCTGCAGAAAAACTTAACTTCCTGTCTTGAAGTTGAATTCTTAATGATTAATTTACCTGACAGTTCTAGTTTTGGCTGCAATACAACTATTGACAAGTCCCCAGGGAAAAAACCCTACTGCTCATGTTTTTACTTCCACCATCATTTTCCCAGAGGCAATGGGTTCAAATCAAATCTTCCTTCTTCTTCCTTTACCTTTAATCTGAAATACACTCAAGCTGTGTATGACTGTACAGGGATCAGAATCCCTGTACATAAAGTAGTCATTTGCTGGATTCTAATTATTAACAATTTTCACAGCTGTCATACCGTATCTCAGTTTTAATTGGTTGTACTAATAAAAGGAGTATTTCTGTGCACTGAGATGCAGACTATCCTCATGTAATTTAGGCAGCCTGCCGTTAGCAGCCTTACAGGTAAGTATTTGGGGACTGCTACGTACTACAATAGGCTTCCCTGAAATTAAAATAGTGCACTTGAAATTAAAATAGTGCATATGTTGCATTAATAAAGTCATAAGCCATGCTCAGTCAAGCTGCTCTATGTCACTGGAGAAGTTTTAATCAATGAGATTGTGTTCTCTTTCTGACAGTGCTCCATTTGAAATGGTTCAGAGACCTGTCCTGAAACAGAAGATCATAATTTACTTTTTTAAATTATTGAGCATGAATGACCACAGCAGTTGCAGATTTTGCTTAACTAATAAAGTAATAAAAAGATCTCATCTGGTTTTAATATTTATTTCTATTTGATTGTTTGATTCCTTAACCAAGATGGAATAAGATAATAGTGTGATAGCTTGAGAGCCAGTATGTCAGTTATAAAATCAGGTCAAAAAAAGACATTAAATATAGTAAATACTGTTTATAACGATGTGACCTAAATCTAGAAAAAGTATTGCATCAGTTGGGAGTTATCTTGACTTTCAAGTTTTAATTATCTATCTATACAGAAAAAACTGTATAAATTCTGACCAAAATAACATATATGTTACTGGGATCTGGAAACCATGAAAAGAAACTATTTTTAGCAATTTTTAACACATTAAGTAACACTACAGATTATTCTGAACACCACTGGAATATGAAAGTAGATCAATTACTAATTGTCATTCAGCAATGAGTCTATCACCTACTCTGTTTCCTGTACAAAAATTAACACAGTGTTAGTAAGAAAAACATTTTATTGTTTTGGAAGTTTGTAATCTGATGAAACTGAAATATATTGTGTTATTGTGACATATATTTCAAGTTTCTGCCTGGCTTTTTTTTCCAAGTTCAAGCTTTAGCTTGTTGTAAATGGTCAAAATCAAAAGACCTACTGATATATTATAAAATTTAATATATGTGATGTAACAAATAGAGCCCTTGGTCTTAAACCAGTCTGATGATTCTTGGAGCCTAAGGCAATCTGAGTACTTGTGGTTTAGCATAAGTATACTTTTTCTCAGTCAAAAATTTTCTTTCTATAACATCCACTGTCATATGGAGAATTAAAACTAGGTATTTACTTGAAAAATTCCCATCAACTCCAGTGGGCATTAAGAGAGTCTCCAAGACTGTAGTTACACTGCAGAAGGACTCCAGATAATATCAGAGCCAGACCCAGAAGTGCACCATCGCCTTATTCTTCTTCTCTCACTCCCCTACATACTCATCTCCGTGGGTAAGAAAAAGTGGGTGGGTGATCAGGCCAGGGGGAGCAGCATCACCATCTCTGATCAGGGTGCCAGAGGATTGGGACCCCAGGTGTGCAAGGATGCTCATCTGCTGTGCTGTTTAGACATAGTCTGAGTGCACTTGCTACAGCACTCTGACAGCAGTACTGCGGAGACTTTTTTTTTTTTTTAAATAGAACCAATAAAACCTTGTAAATGTAACATCCATTTTACAAGATTAAAACAAAAGGCAATAAAAACAAGAGTCTAGGGGTTTGGTTCATCTAATTTTATCTCAGTGTAACTTCAGGATAATTAAGACATCCTCTAAGAATTATGGTATGCTGAATATTTTTTTTCAAGGACCGAAAAGGTTTTATACATATGTAGGGTTAATATGTAATTCATAGATTTTTTTTGCATATATACGCATGAACAGTATCCACAGAGCTGCACTCATGTATGGCTATTTGTATGTCTCTGTGTGAGACTTGACTGGCTTCTATAATGATAGAGATCAATATTACTCATTAGAAAAAGAACATGTTCTGATAGCACACATATTGCTTAAAGCTGTGGGCAAAATGCATAATCAAAAAAAAGCACATTTTTCTCCTGGTGATATTATTTATTTATTGCTCCTATTACATCTTCTACAGATACTGAATCATTTGTTTCATTATCTCTTTGTACTTTCCAAAACACAGAATCCTTATCTACAGAGAGACTTCAATCGTATCCAAATTCTTCCTAAAAAGACTTGGAACATACTGGCTTTTTTCTCATTTGTTGGACAACAGATATCACTACTGACATCTGAATTAAAATTACTCTTTTAGGCAAAACAGCAGGGCAATTTTACTTTTGTTAATATTTTGAAGCAAGTGGATAAAAAGGCGAGAACATTTACAGTGCATATTAAAGAGAACATGAAAATATAATTCTAGAGTATTCTGTACACGCAATTCCTTTATCTAAGGGATGAACACTGACACTATTACTCTCTTACAGGTTTTGAAATGGAATAACAAGGCAGCTGTGACTGTTATTATCACAATAGTAGTAGCCATTTTTCTGTTTCCTACTATAGCCATTTGCATTCCTTTCTCTGTACCTGTCAAATACCAAATTAATAAATGCACAATGATCATCATTAACAAGAAATCAGTACTTGTTCTGCTTTCCAGTGTTCATGAGGTGAATACCGCATCTTTTAAGTATAAGGAATTGCTACAGCGATTACGCTCTGTGCCAAAAATTAAAGGGTAGTCCAACAGTTACATTCACCATCACAGGTGACTTAGTTTATGCATCTGTCTATAACTAAGACATACAAATGGTTTTCAGATTCTTAATAGTGAAAAGTGTTACAGATTGCTAGACATTTGTCCATTATACCCCACAGATCCTTATCAGTGTTCCCCACACAGAAGTCAATGAGCTAGGCCTTTAAATTACAGAAATGGTTACAGTGGCTATCAACCTGGCTGGAAGATAACCAGTGTCATCCCATTCTGAAAGAAGGGATTTATGCCTTTAACAAGCAGTTCCAAAGCACAGTTTGATAATATTTTGCTTTGCTTTACATTGTTTTTAGCAGATTTTTAGGAAATAATATTGCAAACTAGGAGGTAGTAGTTGTGCTTCCAGTTCTTCATGGTATGCCACTAAATAGAGATAAAATGTTATATATATATTACTATATTTTTCTATCAAAAAATAGATATTCACTTCCTAGCCCACACTTATTTTCCTTTTTTTTATTCTCTTTTCCTGTTATCTCAGCACTTGTTAGTAGAAGGAGAATTTGGGCAGTGATAATTTACTGTTCAGCCACTAACTCAGTAGTCTCATCTAGGTCACCGACGCACAAGGCTTTCCATTTTCATTTTTGTCCTCTGCTCATGGGAGACACATAAAGAGATTAAAGGGATAATGGGTCTGATTCAAAGCCCTCTGTGGGTAATAGCAGAGCTGACAACAATTCTATTTCACAGCAACTTCTGAGGTTTGGGGATTTGTTTTCATCCACTTTGGAACAAGTGGATATTTCTGCTAATTGAAATTCTTTTGAAATGCTCATTTTGACTACAAAATGTGATCTTGAAACAGGAGGAAGCCTGTTGCTTGATAATCAGAGAAATGGTATGAAAAGTGAGGGTTTCATGTTAAACCCCTCTTCCTGATAACAGGGGACCAGGTTTTTCATCCCCAAACTAAATAGATAAGTAAAGTAATACTTCCTTCATCCAGACCATCAGAAAATTATGTGTAAGTGGAGAATAATTTCCATTGACTCCAGTAGTCTTGGACAAAATAATAGAGAAAATATGAACTTCCCTCTTAATTTTTAACATGTGAAAAAGAATACTAATGCAGCAATTTCTCAATAGTCATGGAGCAGAATTTCTTTACTTAGCCTTAAGTGCTTTTACACTAAAACCACACTAAGCATTATTTCTTTTAGCACTGATTTTACTATAGGAAACTCTCTAATAACACTCATTGACTTTTCTGTAAAAATTCTAATTGATAAAAAGTCTTTCACATCACTGATTTAGAGAAATAGTTTCAATTTTAATTTTTCAGGTTTTTTTTTTTTTGACTTGGTGGCATTAATGTGTGAACTCACAGTAATAATGTTGAGTGATAATACCAAATGAATGTCCAGTTTGTAATCTGAAAGAATTAATTCTCATCTAAGACACACCTATACAGAACTACATCTGTGTCCCACATCATGAGCAGACATAGTTTTTAAAAGCCACTTTACAAATAAGTTGTTAGAAACATTTAAGAAAGTTATAATTGAAGTTTTAAAAGAATAAATAGGTTAGTTTGGTTTTTTTTCTTTTAGATTTTGCTAATACTTAGAGAAGTCTCAATCCTGAGATTATGCAATAAAGTGTATTCTTCAGAGTTGCTGGGGGCTGCCCACCAGAACCTGCAAGCATGATTGCCATTGGTGGTAAAGAATGTGCCCATAAGAGCCATCAGTCTAGTATCTTTTTTTTTTACTTTTTTTTAGGCAACTTTTTTTATCGCAACTCCACATATTCTCAACATTTCCAACTTCATTTGTCCTATGTGGCATTTTGATATTTTGAAGATATCTTTGCATATATTTACAATATGTAGATGGCATAAATTGATGGTGGTGCTGTAATCATTGAGACACAAAATGTTTTCTTCAGATGTAATTAGATATTAATGCTTCATGTTGTCTAAATTCATTTAAGTAATGGTTTTATTTAATATTTATATGTGAATTAAAGACACAGTGAGAACAACACTAACAATTTAACAATCAGTACTTCAGAGTTCTTTTGCTGTACTTAGTATAGTAGGGCCCTGATTGCTGATTTTCAGGGACTCTTACTGTGTATGTGCATACATGCACACGGCTCTCCATGATCCTCACCATCTGCCATTAAAAAAAATTACCATCATTATTCCCATCTTTGTGAAGAGTTCTCTCTTTCCTTCTTGGAGTCTCAGACATAGCTGGGTAGAATGTGTAAACAAATGTTCATGTTTTCATGCGTTGAATGAGCAACAGTGGACAGGAGAGATTCACTGACTTTGATATCAAAAGAAATCAGACTGAAGACACCATCTGAGCTGTTACTATTTGAGCAGCATGCAGTTTAGTGAATCCCGTAACACAGGAATAGCTCAGGGTTAAAAGATCTCAGGGTGTCTTGAAACTTTAAGCCCTGCTATCTAAGAGCTAGTGATATTAAGGAGGCTTGGGGGAATGCAGTTTCATGAAAGAGCTTGGATTATTGCCCAGACTAGAATATCAAGTACAGGAGGGTCAATGGGAATAAACCTGAGTTTTCCAGACAGATCTAAGAGGTTTCCTAAGATCCTTTTTAACTTCAAATGTCAGTCTTCGGAGTCTTTTCACAGGATCTTAATGTGTGGGCTGTAGATTTAATAGAGTACTTAATCACAAGAGACTATGGAGTATCTCCTAAGTGATCCTCCTCTGTGATTTGGGAGCTTTAAACCATTTTGTGACCCGAGGAAGCCAAAAGCAAAAACCATAATTTAGACAAGACAACCACAAAAGCCAGACAGAGTCTTTTGCCTGACATACCAGGAAGAACACAAAGAATATGTTACCTCTGTGTCAGTTCCTTGAACCTCTCACTTTTTATCAGAAGCAAGCTTTATAATGAGAATTGCCATATTTCAGCTTTGACTAGTTTTCTTTGGGTATTTTCTCAGCATTTCAGTTTGTCAGAATGTGTATCTTTGTCCATAAAACGACTTCAGGTTAACAGTCTTTTCTGTCAGCAGAGAGGGAGCCAGTATGCTAATGTAAAACCCCTAGGAAGTAGTCAGCACAGGTGTTGAAAGTAAATGACGGCTATTGGCAGGTGTACATCAACTTCTGTACCAGAGCTGCTGCATGAAGTTGTTCCAGCCTTCAGTTTGATACAAGGGCACAAAGAAGCTTCGATATAGATCAAAACCCATCAATACTATCTTGGAATCAGATAATCAGATGTCAATCAGTCAAAACACCTTGCATGAGCAGCACATAGATTGGTACATAGATTTTATAAACAGAATTAGTCTGTTTTTTTTTTTTTTTTTTTTTTTTTTTTTTTTTTTTTTTTTTTTTTTTTTTTTTTTTTTTTTTTTTTTTTTTTTTTTTTTTTTTTTTTTTTTTTTTTTTTTTTTTTTTTTTTTTTTTTGTTTTTGGGGGTTTTTTTGTTTGGTTTTTTTTGTTTGTTTTTTTTTTTTGTTTTTTTTTTTTTTTGTTTTTTTTTTGACCAAATGCTTCTGTTGCAGAGAAGCCAATTTATCAAATTTATCATTTACCATTTTGGTGGTGAGTCACAGTGGCATCAAGTCAGATTGAAAAAACTGTTTTGATGTAAGTATCAAAACAAAGGGATTTTATCAGAAGAGAAAATACATTTTTTTTTTCTCCAGTTAGAAATTACTTCTAATTTCACTATACTGAATCAAAGATTAAAATATTATAATGTTTTTCACTGATGTTAAGGGAGCTTTTTCTGAATTTTTTATTTCTCTGGAAAATTTTGAGACGTGTTAACAACAGCGCATTTCCTACCAAACAAAAATGAACTTTCTCCCCATTTTGTGGTCAATATAACTGATAGATTTCACAATTATTTAATTTGTAAAATACATGTACTACTTATATATAAAACTCTGTTATCTTTTTATCAGGGTTTATGCAAAATCTTTTGTTCGTGTCTTTTGAAAACCATTATCAACAATGGAAAACAAATGCTAACTCAACCAGAAATGTTAAGTCAGTATTTTCTTTTAAAATTAAGTGAAAGACAGAGTTAAGATTTATTTAGAGCATCATAATAGTGTTCTCATAAAAGCTAAGTCACTGATTAGTGCCACTTCAAAAAAAAAGCCAGAAATTCATATTTATTTCATAGCCATGCAACCCTACCCATGATGGGTTTTGCTACGGATTTAATAACTTTGTGATAGATCAGTGACCCATTTATACTTAGTCTTCAAGCAAAATCTGCAGTGAAAAGTAATACAGCTTTGAGATGCTTGTCTAGTCTTCCTCTTTTTTTTTTTTTGAAGATGAGATCCGTGTTGAAGGCTAATTAACCTATAAAAACTACAATGTTCAACCATTACATACTGACAAGTGGTTTGTTTTCATCATGAACAAGCTGCAATTAATATTTGAGTACATATTAAATTATTGCTATTTTCATCACATCTGCAGATAACACCAGATCATTTTTGAGAGGTATTACTAAGGAAGAAACAGATTCAGAACACACTTAAGAGTCAATTTACTCTTCTGAAAACAATAAATAATTTGGTTTATTTAAGTAATACTTAGGGTTTTTTCTCAGTCAACCTTTCATAATGATAACACAGTCTACTAAAGTAATTAAATATGTATAGAAGAGAATAAATTAATTATTTTTACACAAATATTTGTAGCAAAAGAAAGAAAAATGCCTTTATAAACTAATAAATAACTAGTGGGCAAAAAAGAGGGAAAATTACAAAAGTCAGCAATTGAAAATGAGAGAGAAGTTGATCATCTGAAGCCAACTTCCATGTCACCAATGGCAGAAAATAGGATACATGTTGTTTATAGAGAAAATTGGCTATTAAATGCAGAATCAAGTTTTTAAGGTTATAATTCTACAACACTTTTCTCAATGTTATAATTCCTCCTTTTATTACAAAATTGCTGAAATATTTGGTTAAATTTATATATTATCCATTAATTTCGTTTCTTTCCTGTCTGTAAGTGTGACTAAAGCTTTCCCACAGGCAACTGGGTCAGGGGAGTTTCCTCCAGGAAAGTGGAGAATGATGCAGACAGCAAGACTAGAACACTGATATGGCACTAAGAGGATGTAGATGTTCTTAGTTTTAGCAGATCTCACCTATAATTTAAAAAAATCACCATGTTTATTCCATCCCTCATTTTACTTCTGTGAAAAAAAATATTAACAATATACAATATTTATAGAGGGGCAATACTTGGAAGACAGATTATTACTGTGAAAGACAAGTAGAGGTGGAGAATCCAAATTCATCCTTAGCTTTCATTGCTGCTGATTGCCTCTCACAAGGAACACTTCAAAGGTATCATGTCAAAATGTTTTTCTTTATGTAAAAATGAACATTTTATGGGAGTGTTTCTTATACTAACTAAAAGAAAACCCTGTTCATAACTTCTGAATGAGATGCTGTGGGTGGCTTTTTATATCTGTGAGCAAAACGGTTCTGGAATTGCATGAGGGCTTGTTTTGCCCTGGAATCAACAGCTCTTGGGAAATGCTGTTATCAGAGATGAAGCTTCAGCTTGGTACCTTCATGTTTTTGTAATGAGTGATAATCTGGCACACGCATACAGAAAGCAGTAAACCTTTGTGATAGGAATGTCCATGAGTCTCTTCATAAGTAAAGAGATGAAGTACAGGTGAACCATATTTTCTATTTGAATCAACCAGTCCTTACTCTCCTCACCCCTGCCCATGGGATCAGGACCTCATTGCAGATCCACTCAGGGCCATCAGTCTCTGGTGTAGGACACAGGCACATGTTGTAGGCTTGCCTGCTGGCAGTTCTCTCATAACCATGACCATGCCTGGCCACAGACCTTGCTGAACTGGATCCTGATCTGTGGGTTGTTTCCCCAGCTTGACTTTGGGGATCTGACTTTGTCACTGACTTTGTCACTACACCAGCGTGGTCCCCAGGGAGCCATTGAGCCTCATAGCACCTTGAGACCCTGCAGAATGGTGTACATCCGACAAAGCCCCCAGCTGCAACCTGCTCAGAAGAGCTGTTCTGGAGCAGCACATCAAGGCAGAGGAGCCCAAGTGTGCTCCTTCCAAGGAATGGATAAGGGAAACAAACAAAGCTCTGCTAGTTATGTTGTTGGTATCAGACTGAAGCAGAGAATTTGCAGGTAACATTAGGTTTTGTTGGACATCACCAGAAGGCTAGCTTAGTAGATAACACCATGTTTATTGTGACTATAAGTAGTCTGCTTAATAAAAAACAACAACCAAACAAAAAGCATGCTTTAATCATGCTTCTACTGTTGTCCTTCATCTCCGTTTTGGTTCCTGGAAACCATGGAAAAACACTCAGGTGAGAAACAATGTATTTTCTGGCAGACAGCTAACCAAGACAGCCTAAAGGCAGGGACAGGCTGTGCTGAGAGGAAGAGGCTGTGCAACTAGAGATGGGGGCTGAGCAAAGAGCAGAGTCAGAGAGCTCTAGGAAACTGGACTATTGGGAGCTGTGTAGGAACCATGTTTGTGTTCAGTAGATGGCACCAAAGTGTGGTGGAAGAAGCACGCAGTGATGTTGGGAACTATTTCACGGCTGTTGAGCTGCTACTCCATGGCTAGGAGGGGTGGGGAAACCCCCAAAACTTCAAGACTGATTAAAAAGCAATGTTGATTATTCAACAGCTAAGGATCTGGAGTATTTGACTCATTTATGGAGAGAGTCACACAGTTCTGAGCTGGAGTCAGCTTCTTCAAGAAACATCAGCCAGTGGTGCAGCTACTACAGCCCAGATGGTTTTCTCAAGGGTTAGGTGTAGGTCATGCATGCAAACCTCATGCCTTGTGACAGAAAACTGCGTAGTTTTTACAGGATAGTCAAAGTAGGTCAGGTTCTTACTTTTTCATATGTAGAGTTCAGCATACATACACCTAGTATGTTCCTCACAACAAAAGACACCTACATCCCCTTCTCTGCAGTACAGCTGCCATTCTTTGCATTTACAGCAAGCACTGAATTCATTCACAGAACAGAACATTGCTGTTGTGGAACTGAGGAGGAAAATCTGAGCTAAAGCAGATGTCCTTTCTATTGAAGGTTTGGAGCGATGCTGTGGTGGCTCCAGGCAGGAAGGCTTGCCTTGTTGATCCATAGGCAGAACCACCTCTTCACTTTCTTGGCAGCCATGAAGCAGCTTCTTTTTATCCCTTCTCCCTGGGAGCTACAAGTGTGAAAAAACTACTGAGCCATCTGAAAGCATTTACTGATGAAATAGTCCTTGCTCTCTTCATCCTCCCACAGGCACACCCCTGGGCCAGGTCGAAGATGCTGGGCAGACTAAGTCCTAATACCCATCTGCAAGGGATTATCTGTAACGGATGTAGTTGTGTACCTAAGCCACACTTCACAGAGGGGCTTCAGCTCTGGGGCAAAACTGTGACTTTCATTCCATCCACAGAAATTGTCTCAAGTATAGTAATGATCTTTAATGCCAGGGACGTAGTAATCATTAAACTATAGCTGTATCCACATATATTTCAATATGTTTCAAACAATTATCTGAAGATTACATCCTACATTTGAATTTCACTGTCTCGTCTCAGCTACCACTTCAAAAATTGTGAAGGTAACAAATAAATTCTTTCCCATCCTTAGTAATCTTTTATATTTTAATTTTCTTATGGAGAATTTTAAATCCTACAGAGTATTAGTTTATTTTCAAAAGATACTTTTATCAGTTATTTTTCTTCCAAGTGGAAAAAAGAAACTAGTTTCAAACTTTGCTATGTGTAAAACTGATTTTTAGATGCATATAAGAGAATTTTATCTTCTTTTGGTGATGAAATAGGATAATTGTTATAATGCAAAGATTTTTTTTTTACTGAGAATAATACAGAAAAAGCTAATTGATAATTTTCTTAGATCCTACAGTTTGCTACATGTCCCTTTTAATTTGCGATAATTGATTTTAATGAAGTAATTACTAAGGCAGATAACTCTGCAGATAATTTCCTTGAAAGTAGTTAAAATCCTTTGTTACAGTTTTATCCAGTTTTAGTCTCTTCTAAGTTGAAGCTACCCATTAATGAGATGCAAACCAATTATAGACTAGCATAAATAATAACAGTACTAAATATGATGCACAGGCTCGGTGTAAAATTTGGGATTAATGAGAAAATTAAAACTCTGAATTTCACAGTTTCACTTCTTTGAGATTCTCTGCTGTTTGGTTTCAATATAGATGGGTTTAAATACTCCAAGCTTTGAGATGATTTGAAACCCCCCAAATTTCAAAGTAAAAATTCATGTAGAATTTATGGAATTGCTAATATCCTGTTTACATGTGAAAAGAAGGATTTTAATATATAAGCATATTTGGTTCCAGTCTGAACAAACCCCTATGTCTCTCTTTGGGCCTATGTGAGTGAGAATTTTAAACGGATTGACAAGAGCTCTTGAGAAACAAATCACAGCAGCAAAGAATATTATGGAATATAGCTGCAGATTTTTTGGCCACCTACAGGCTGTAAGAAGTTATTTTGGTCTCCATCATTTCCCCAGTCAGATTTTCAGATTACAAGCCATGGTGAAAAATGACACATTATTTTACATAAGGAGGCCAGATACTGGTAAATGGAGTATTTTTGTGAAGCTTAGTTTAGACTAATTGTGGGAAAATGAAGGAATATATTAATAGACTTTTCTGGACATGGTTGTGTGGACTATTATCAGTCTGGGAATGGAAATTAAAAACTAAACAATGCCAGCAGAAATTGGGAATGTGCCTCAGTATAGGAAGTACCAATGATGACAGCTTTAGATGATCTTGTGACCTACTTACTATAAAGTGTGTGACACCTGTCCTAGAGGGTGTTACATTTGCTACTCTGATTGTTATCTTTTCCAAAAGTGGATATTGAAAATAGATTAATTCTATTCTCACAGAGTCAATTAATAACCCATCAGCCATGATGTGTTACCAGAGGTGATAGGACCTGCTACATGAACAGAAAATCCAATGTTGCAGTGATGGATAAAAACATTCTCCACTCTATCTCCCAAAGCATCTTAACATTTTTCTTATATATTCATCTTATTTTCCCCCCTGCTACTAGTAGTTTCTTTTCCCATGCAGTTTTTCAAAGCCTTAGTTCTCTGCTCTTTATTTCCTAGCACTTTCACCAATAGGCTCATGTGTGACAGACATACACATCAGTGTTTGGCTTCCAAATGTCAGAATCTCCGCCCACAATCAAAGTGAGTATACTTTCAGTAGAAAAAAAAAAGAGATTGGGTGCTATAGTAATTTTGCTAAGGGAAAAGGAGACAAATGACCTATTGCAGATAGATAGATAGTCAATGAAGTTTTACAAAGGATGTTGCTTGCTTGTTGGGTGACATTATTCCTTTAATTCTCATATTTCTTAAACAATGCAATTTTATCTTTTTGTTTATCCTGTTTCTTCCACTTTTAATGTTGTTCCTCCTTTGTCACTCCACCCTTGTTGGTGACTTAAGTGGTGCCAGGCTGCTGAAGCTGCAAAATCTAGAACAGGAGCCAATCTACCATCATCTTGTTATGTGAAATTTCTTAATTAACATTTCCCAAACTACACAAAACCAATTCTGGCTCACCCACTCTGACTTTAAAGATTGCTTCATGTTCTTGACTACATCATAAGTTTATCTAATATCTGGTTTCTATATATGTCAGAATCTTCTGTTGTGTTTGTACTGCCTGAAGCAAAAATACAACATAAATGTCACCTTCTAATTATGTGTAAAATTGTCATGCTTATTTCATACAATCATGTGTTCGATAATTATTAAAAGCACTGCACACTTTTTTCACCTGGTTTAGTAGAGTTCATCTCTAGCATAGTCTTACTGACAATGAAACTTGTAACATTTACATATTCTAAGAAATGTAGCAATAGTTTGAAAGATCCTGCATTAAAAATATAACAGCTTCCTCTTGTGAAATGAAACTTACTTTCTTGTTTAAGCTATCCTACCCTTCATCATCACACAAAGAAAGAAGCGAGAAGTCTCCATGAAAGATGTCAGGTCTTCCTACAGACAGGGGGACGTATGTACCAATTAATCTATACCCTGGTTTGAGGTATGTAAAGGCAGGCTCAATACTGAAAACTGAGGAGGTTGTCCCTGTTGGAATTTGAATGTGGGACTGGCTCTAGACAGAGTAGTTAAAAGATCATAAAATATTATTTGTTTCCACTTGTTTTAAAACTGCTCTCTAGTGTTGAGTGTTGACTTTCTCAGCAAAGCATGATTGAAGAGGGTTACAGTTCCATTTCACTTCTGTCTTTGATTAGTTTTTCGTTCATTACATTTAAATTTTTTCAATTTTCAGACATATATTTCAATCATCCCAGTCCTAACATATGTATAGTTGTGTTCATCTATTTTTTCACTCTTGTCAGGAGAACTGTTAGTTCAAAGCAGTCAGTCTTTCAGCAGAACCACAATAGAGTGGATATCTTGGCTAGCTTGAAGCTATCAAGAACTTGTTAACATCAATACAGTATCAAGAAACAGGGAAAAAAATAAATATCTGTATCTCGAGATGAGAACTATAGTAGAAATCTGTTTAATTAGGCATGAAACCTATCAGTGCATATTCTCATGCATTTATCAACTCGACAGTTAACTTTATTCTTCAAAGCAACTTTATTATCTTTGCATTTAACCTGCACGAAGCCATCTTTTTAAATCCTTTCCCCCCTCAAATGCCTCACTGCACATTATTGAAGGTAATATTTATAAAAGGAACTCATAATGAACAGAAACATTTTGTTTGCACCAGCTTGGTTGAAGAAGATCCCTTAACTGTAAGATGCCTGTGAAAATCACTTTTCATTACAAGGAGCTTAGAACAGTTAACAGGAAAAGGGGTATCGGAGGAGCTGCAGAAAAGCAAAGCTCAAACGCCTTTTACCGGACTTTAATCGTGACCACCCTCCCTGACGTTCTCAGCTTAACTGACGAAAAACATTTCCAAGAGCTGGAAGGGGGCCCAGAGGATGCGGATGAGACAACGGCTGATCCCCCCGCTCCTAGTTTAGCAAAAGCCCCCCGACGGGCTGGCTCTCCCGCAGAACAAGCAGGTGCGGACGCTACGCTGAACGGCCTCAGATCCGCGGGATTCCTTGCCCGCAGCATCCCGCAGCGCTCGCTGCGGCGAGCCTGGCTGCCGGCACCGTCCAGGGAAGCGGGCTGCTGAGAGGCGGCTCCGGCGGCGGGTTCCCCCGCGCTCCCTTTTGCTCCTTTTTTCCTCCTGCGTTAATTCTGCCTTCGCGGGGGCAGGTCGATGCTTGGCGGCCCCGTCCCGCGGCGACACCCGGCTCCCCCGCGGCGGCCGCGGGAGGTGTGTTCATACATATACATACATATATATGTATTATATATATGGGTGTGTGCGTGTGAATGACTCATAGCTGAGTTATTCTGTGTCATCGCAGAGCTGTCCGACGGGGACGGCGATGCCTGCAGGGGATCTTCAGCGAGGCGCCGTGTGCGCTGTTGGAAGCACGGACGTGTGGAGCAGGAGGGCGAAAACCACGCAGGGCTTTAGGGAGGCACAGGGGAGGTTGTCCCTCACCCCTTTGCTCCCCTGGGCCCCCTCCTTATCCAACACAGCCCGGCAGAGCGGGGCTGGATGTTCGCCGGTGCGGGGTCGAGGCCGCAGAGCCGTGCCCCGGGTTAGTGGCTGGGAGACGAGGCGGGGAGAAGGAGGCAGCGCCGCTGCCGCGCCAAGCCAGCTTGGCAAAGTGGTAGAACCGGCACCAAATTTCTTCCCAATATGGGGGTCGATGTACGTTCCCTCTGGCGAGCGACCAGCCTATACCCAGTCACACGGCTGGGAGAAAAGGCAGCCGGGGCAGCCGAGCAAAAGCGGAGGCTCGCTGAGGCGGGAGGGGGGTGGATAACTTTCCCGCCGTGGCATGGGGCGAGAGGACAGCCTCAGCTCCCCAGGACCGAGGAGAGTTCCGCGGGCTCTGGGCACTCCCGCGACCGAGGGGAACACCGCCGCCCCCCGGCGGGCCGGCAGCTCCAGGGCCGAGCCCGGGAGCTCGCTGCCCCTGCCCGCCGGGTGCCGCCGGCCGCCGCGGCGGGACGGGCTGCTCTCACCGGTGGTCTCAGCTCACCCTCTCGGGGCCGGTCGGAAGCGGGGCCCGCCTCACCGCCCGCTCGCCCCTCTCCGGCGCGGGGGCCCGCCCGGGGGAGGGCTGCGCGTCACCGGATCTGGTGGCGCCGGCAGCGGGGCGGCGTTACGGAGCGCCCCGGGAGCGGAGGGGGCGGGCGGGGGTCCCGGGCGGGGCCGCATCGCCGCGCCTGGCTGCGGCCGCGCTGGCGGCGGCGCCGCCTCGCCTCCCCTCGCCTCGCCGCGCCTCGCCTGGCCGCTCGCCGCCGCGGAGGGGCGGCGCTGCCTCCCCGCACTCCCCCGCCCGGCGCCCCCGCTTCGTCTCCGGGAAGGGCGCGGGGACCCCCACGCTCCCCCCTCGGCACGGCGGCGGAGTTCGAGCCCGCGGCGGCGGCTGGGGCTGGGGTGCGATGCCGTGTTAGCCGGCGGCCCGCCCCGAGGTAGCGCCGGCGGGAAGGATCGCGAGTTACCGGGGCTGTGGCTGGCACCATGGGCACCGGGCGGGGGGGCGAGGCGGCCGGGCTCCCTGCGCTCCTCGGCTGAGCCCGGGGATGTGCCGGCGCCCGGTGGAATTATTTTGGAACTAGCGCGGAGCGGTGGGAGGAGGGCGAGTGGCACAGCGTTTCACCAGCTGCGAGGAGGTCGTCCGGCTGTGCTGTATAGGCAAGTAAGCGCTCCTTTTCTGTTGCCTTTTCGCTGCCTTCTCTTCGTCTCGAGCGACTTTTTTTTGCAGCCGCTGGTCGCACGCTCCTGGTTTGGAGGCAGGATGGTCGGCGGCGCCAGCGGCAGTTCTCAGGGGCTAAGGTGCGGGAGGCTGGTGGCCGGGATTGCAGGGGAGCCCCCTCCAACTCCGCCGGAGTCCGCCGCGGGCATCCCGCCGATGCGGTGCTCCGGCGCACAGCCGGGCAGGAAGCTCCATGTCCCAGCGCTTCCCACTTCTGCAACTCTAAGAGGTGATGCCTTCTTACAGGCGTTAATATAAAATGCCTTCTCCTTTGTGCTGAGCTGTAACTAAATTGTAGGAGTCCCTTAATTGCTTTCTATCAGTGCTTCTTGTGGGAAAGAGGCAGAATGCATGTCAGCCTTTCATACTCACTTATGAATTCAGACAGTGAACCCAGAGTTTTGATTTGTTTGCCTATAACTTTTTTGTGCCCTGCCTAGGGATTTCCATTGAGATGCTCTTGCTGTGAGGTTATGGTTTGTCCAGCCTTGTTTGTTTGCTTACATTTAGCCTGTGGATATTTATTGCTATACTTGACATAGCCACGAAAAAAAGTTGACTGTAATTTATTTTAATGTATGGAGGACAGGTTGCAGGCAGGGGACTAATTCTGCTCTCAGAGGAACTCCACTTCAAAGGAGGAGGCCCATGGGGCTGTAATCTCCAAAAACTCAGAGAGCTCAGAGCAGACCTGTCACACTGTAAAGAATGAGTTCTGTTCACTTTTCAGCAGTGATAACATATAAGCTAAGCTGCCTGCCTTCCCATATCTATGAAACACCTGTCTCTGAAACGCAGGGAATAGATATGTGAATTCTGGGCAGGTTTGGGAGAAGGCAGAACTTTAGACAGTGTTTAATTAAGTTTGCTCATATTGATTTCCTCCATGTCATCTCTGTGAGCCTGAAAACTGCAATCTATTACAGTGACCTTGATGCATGTTGCGTTCTAACATGAAAGCAGCGCAGAATAAAAGCATTTACACAGATTTATAGCTAAGGTCTGATGTTTCACTAGGAGCTCAGTTCCACTGACTATGGTAGTTTCAGCAGGGCATGGTATGTGTGTAGGAAATAACTTGCTAATGGTGATGAAAGTATAAGTTACAGTGTTGGAAACATGTCCTGCAGAAAATGCCAGTGTGCATGAAACGTCTGTTGAGTTTTGGATATTTCATTTTCTAATCAGTGAGATCTGAAGTGAAAGGAGTGTGTGGGTGTGTGTGGCAGTCTTAAGGCTTCCCAGGTTAATGCACTTTGATTTGTCAGCAGCAAGAGATCTTTTTATGCACTGAAATACACTTTTTTTAATAGATGCAATATTGACATGATATGATTAAAAAATGTTGGAATGTCCATATGGTGAACATGTAACTAACTCAAGTTTATAGCTGAATGATAAAGTAAACATTTCCTGTAATGGTTGATGGAGATTATTGAGGGTAAATTGGCTGAGGGGAATGTCATTTGTCTCAGTGCAGTTTACGGATAGTGTTCCTGTGGTTCATATTTCTGACTCTCTGAAGATGCTGTGAAATACAAATAGAATAACTGTTGCTAGACAGTGGGATGCAAACCTGTTACTTAAAACACTCAGCTTATTCTATCTCGTATCAAAAAATATAGTTTGTAGCGAAGTCTGCCTATGGTTTTATTGTAGTAATTCCTTCGTCTGTTGCAGAGTGGCAGACTTTCACTAGGCATGTGCAAGGGAGATCATGAAACACTGAAGCATGCAGTGATGTGGAATTCATTTGGGCTCTGTATTACATTAGAGGTTTCCACAATTAACATAAGTAAATGCTTATGCCTGATTATATAAATAAAAGGAGTTTAAAAATTGTATTAGCTTTGTCACTTCTGATTCACGTTGCAGAGCCCTCTTCCTCGTTTTCTTTTTAGTCCTTCAAACTAATCTAATGCTGTTCTCACTCTTTGCCTGGAGAGGAAGAAAACATAATTTAATGATGTATCATTTGGCTTTTGCAGTATCTTGTCCTATAGCTATGAGATAATCTAGTGAAGGTCCCCATCACTGAATTAAAGAACATGGTGCTTTAGACTTTCACTTACAGTCAGGTTTTCACTCTTACGTGACTGAAGAACTGAGTTTTAGCAAGGTCTGATAGAAAAAAAATGAATGCTTCTTTCTCTGTTAGAAACTTGAAAAGAAAGAGGAAGGTAAGACTTGAGGTCTTTAAAGATATAGTTTAGAACATTCACTTCTAGGTTTTTAATCAGAACCCTTTATCTTCAGATGTTTTCTTTATCTTTTACTTGATACTTGTCAGAAAGCCTTCCTGCATAGTTATATTTTATTTTACAATGTGTGTAGTTCTTAAAAATTCAGGAGTGGCTGTCATAGGGTTTACTGTAAGGCTATTTTAGTATCCTCTTTAATGTTCTGTATCCCACTTAGCTTGTATCTTTTGAATCTGAGATTTCCAAAGTACAGTATATTCAACTTTATAGTATACATTTTTGGTTTAATACTATGGAAATCTCTATAATTAGAGAAGATGTTGACTTGATTTAGAATTGTCAGGGCAAGCTCAGAAATTGTGTTTAATTCCTAATTTTTTTTTGTGTTTACTCAGACATTTTTTTTGGCTTTTTGGGCATAGCGTTCATGAACTGACTGAAATACCTGTAAGCAAAATTAAACACACCAACAGTTAAGCAGGATTTTTCTAGTCAGCCCAACCCAGTTGAGTGTGTCATTTCTATTTATTCATTTTAGATTGAATATTGAGACAAACAAGAGCTGTAATCTGCTCTCAGTTCTTCCCTCTGAAGTGCTCAGATAATGCTTGTATTTTAGCACTGGTCCTTGTGCCTGAGCGCTTACCAGTAGTCATTGCCAGGTCTGCTTGCATGAATTGTTAAAAAGATAAGGAGTTGTAGTGAATGATAAGAAACATCAAATGGATTTAATGTGTCATGTTTCTTGGCCCTTCTCATGGCTGTGCTTTCAGTTTAGGTTTCCTGGGGAGAGGATTGAATGTGGTTGGGTTTAATCCCAATGAGAGTCTGCTACATCAACTTGTACCTTTGGCAGTATGCTGTGACACTGGCTCAGCATAATTACACAGATGAACTTCTGTATTTTCCCTGAGTTTGCTTACCATCACTGGAAGAGTCACAAAGCCTTACTGTCGTTGTGGCCTACCTATATTTTCTGCATTCCTGTTGCAGATTTTCTGAGAAAGCATGCATTAAAAACCAAAACCAAAACAGATCATGCCTCAAAATCCAGCTATAATCAACATCAGGGAATGCAGTGGAGACACAACCAGTGAAATTCACACATATATTTATTTATCTGAGGGAGAAATTATTATCCATCTTGAGAGATTGATTTAGTAGGTGATGTGTCTACTCCTTATGAAGAAGAGGAGCTACGTGATATGCAAACAAGGCTTTTTTCCACTGCACACTTAAGATGTGGCTGTCATTGCCATTTGAAACTATGAGATTTATCTTCAATAATAAACTTGAATTGGCCAAAAGAGGTGAAATGGTCTGTTGTGTGATGAGTCTGGTTTTGCAGTAGCCAAGGGCTGCGTTGTTTCCTGGGGACTCGCTCTCTTCAATTTATTAAAGTAATGAATAGAGGGAAACTAATCAAGAAGAGTGTTTGGGATAAGATTAATTTTATTAATTCTCCAGTTTACTTTGGGTAATGTTGGACAAAACCATGGAAGTTCTTCACTGTGATACTAATGCGAGTGTAGCAGTAGTTTTGACTTACATATGTATAAATGTTCTAAAAGATGGGATTGGGGTTTTGCATGTGAGGCCAAAACATGGATAAATGATACTGGTGGACACAGTCTGCTGTGCCACTCAGGTACTTCAGAGATAAGGCATGGATGATTAATGGAAGTCTCTGCTGTACATTCCACTGTGAAATGCAGGAGGTCCCCATGCCAAAAGCCAAGTGCAGCTGAACAGAGTCTCACCCTGAGGATGGAAGTGGATGTTCCAGATGTGGAGTAAGACCTGGAGCAGAGCAAAAGTCCCACACTGGTGCTCACAGGGTACTTTTCAACAGCCACTGAAACTCCTGTGTGAGATGTGGTTGAGGTAAAGGCACTGATGTTTTACTACTTTAGTACTGGCATGGATATTAAGTCTGTGAAAAAACTCATAACTTCAGAGATGCCATGAGTGCAGTTGATTGTTGGCTCAGTTGATTATTCTGCAGGTCATTATCCTCTGGAGCTCATCTCAAGAGTGTTGAATTCTCTGTTTTTGCCTATGAAGTATTTGTCACTTGCTGTTAGATTTCAGTGTTTCTTCCTTGGTCAGGTGAGATTTTGGTTCAAAGATATACTTTTAAAGCTTATGACATCGAGCACTTCTGAAATGTTCATTGCTTGGAGCTTCTGAGATAACATTATCAGAGGAGGAGAAGTTTATTCATCATATTCTTCTGAAGTCTGGCTTTATTTTACTTTTTGTTCATTCTCAATGTGTTTTTTTCAAATAGTAGACAGAGTATTGGGTTTTGTGTTGAAGACGTTAGAAATGACTCCTTAAGTAAATTTTATATTGCCTTTGATCAAATTATTCAAATAGAATTAGATTTAAGTGTGAGCAAATGCCGTTTGAATAAAACAAAACACATGCCTTTTCCCCCTCCACTTGTATTAAATTTATTTTAAAATATACAGCTAAGAATATATATATGTATTCTATAAATATATGTGTAAAGAAGTAAGAATGGGAGCACTGTTTCTGACATTCATTTTTCTTCCCCTTTCTGTCAAAAATTAAAGAGAATTTCATCTCATGAGTGATAGTTATCATACCCTCTGATTCTTTCTAGGTGTTCTTTCTGGCCATTTTTATTGAATGTAGTTTAAAAATGACTCTGAATTAAACAAGTATAATACTAAGATCTTGGAAATCTTTTAAAATCTTTTCAAATACATAATATAGCTGTTAATATTTGCCTTACTATAAAGTACTGATTCTTAATTACAGAATTGTTTCTGAGATGCTTTGCTGTTTCTAAATATATCTTCATTCAAAATTATGTAAGGTAGCTTTTTCTAGTTTCTCTGTATGGCAAGATGTTTTGATTGACTCTTTTAAGAGTTATGAATAATGAACTGTATGTTTCAGCTTCAGCAACACAAATGGACATTGATTTTCTTTGGCTTGCTTTTGACCCCTAAAGAAGTAAAGCCATTAGAATTTTGCTTGTAAAGGAACTCTTTGCTCTCTCTCCTTCATTTTATATATATTATAAACAGCCTTTCAGAACTAATCTATGCTAATCAGATTTTTTTCAAGTGAAAACCGAGGAGAAAATCATCAGCTCTACAGTTGTCTTGCAGTTCTAGGTTTCATCACACACAGCTGTCTGCCTGTATCCATTACCAGTTGGTATTGCAGCTGTACGTTGCTGAATGCAGCAGAATTCACAAACAGTTCTTCTCACAACTGTTTTAATTGGTTATTAAATGGCAAACATTTATGTGGCAGTATAAGGGTTTGGTCCATGCAGAGTAGTTGTTGTGTAACAAAACACACGCTGATGCATGGGTAGAGTTCCTAATTGAAGACAGATCTTGAGTAAAAATCAGCGTCAGACCTGTGTCTCTGTGGATTTTAACATTTGGAGTGCCTTCATTTTCATTCTGTGAGTTATGTGTTTTACTTTTTTTATGAAACAACTGCGTGAATATGGAATGCAGAGGTAAAATGTAAAATATAAGATATAAAAGGTATAAGTGGTAAAATGCAAAAGTAGTCTTTTGAAAATCAGCCAGAGGAATGGATATAAAAGCAAACTGGTGTTACAAGAGTCAGAGGGGTTAACATGTTATGAACAGGGCATGATTGGGCCTTGCCGGGGGTGATGTTAGTGGCAGGGCTCCCTGTCTCCAAACTAAGCAACTCCATTAATGGAAGTGCAAAAATAGCTACTCTGTTGCTTTTTCAGCTGAAGCAACTTCTCTGTCAAATACAGCGACATTCATGAAGGAATTTTATTGAGGGAAGACATTTCCAGGCAAAGTGTATAGAAATCATGATAGCATCTGATGATCATCACCTCTTGCCATATTTTAGCTCACCGAGTTAAGGAAGGACCTTCCTGGATAATTGAATGCACAAGTAGATAATTTCTTTCCACACTATGTCATTAGTCTTTCAGCTAGTTAATTCTTAAGCAACTGTAGTAATAGTTCATCATATGCTTCTTTTCACCACTTATTGTCTTATGTAGCTGTGAGGTTGCTTGGGCTGTTTTCTTGAGATGTCCTAATTAAAATTGCTTAAGTTTCAGTTTATTAATCTGTTTTATGCATCAACTTTCCTTTTCACTACATTAAATAACCTATTTAACCTCCAAAGAGAGGGCTGATCTTACTGATCAGGAATTCTATTCTATTTGTTGTATTATTCTCCGTGTTCTCAATGCTATATACGTTTGTGAAGTTTTCTTGTTAGTTTAGAAAAACCCTAAACCTTCTGGTTTTTGGTAGATGGACTAGAAAGTATTCATTGTATGCTCTGATTAATGGACAAATTCTGTTGTTAACAGTGATTTGATATTGCCATTTGTCACTATGCTCCTACACATGTATGACTTACTGCCTTTTTTAACCTCTTCATGATGTTACAATACTTCTTTCTGAAATGAAAATCTCAAGGTTAATCTCAAGCATTAATTATTCTCCTCATGTAATACATCTTGCATCCAATTGATCGCTTTCTCAAGTGTGAGATTCTGTAGTTTTTTGTGCTGTGTTTCTGTGTGTCTATATACAACTCTTTATTGAGACTAATATATAATTTATTCTATGGTCTGTATTTATGGGATTGAGTTCATGATTTTTTCTCTTTGAAATGAGACTTGATTTTTGCTTTTATAGTTAACTCTATAGTAGTTGTCTAACTACAGGATAGACATTTTTTCTGGGGAAAGAAATTTGGGAAATGAAAAGTAAAGTATTTTTGGAATAAGTTTCCTTTTGGAAAATTACAAAAGCATTATCAAGCATCTTCTTTTACTCTCAAGAGCATAAAATGACATAACACTTTTTTTGCTAGCTACTGCATGGTAGTACCAACCACTATGTGTATAGAGCCATATGCCTTCTATACAGTTCTTTGATGGCTGCAGAACTCTGAGCCTGAGATCACCAGGAGCTGGGGTCATAAACATCTAGGCAGACTGTATGAAAGAAGGCAGTAAAATATAGTGGGCTTGCTTTTTCATTCTTTATGCTGTGATAGAGAGAGGATATGTATGACCCTTGAAAAGAAGAAAAGGTGAATAGCTGCATTTCTAGACAAAGCAGAGAGAGAACTGTAAGAAGGACAGAAGCAAGATGTTTGATGGGAGAGCTGCTGTCCATGTTCTTGAGGGGAAAGTGGTGTTTCCAAGACTGCAATTGTTCAGTAATCTTCAGAACTGCATCCTTGAAATACAGATCTGCTGCTCATATTCTGCCAGAAACATGTTCCGTTTCCATATGAGAAACGTCTGGGTAAGGCTGTACCTGTGTCATCGTTCTCCAAAAGTCACATGAATTCCCAATATTTAAAACAGGAACTCATGTGCAAGAATTCAGGTGCATCCTTAGATGGACCACTCCCTTCTGCAGGTCCATTTGTGGACGTAGTTGAGATGCTTTGGTTCTTTGGACTTTCTGAGATTGGTCTCTAAGTGCATAAGAAGCAACATGAAAATTAGTGAAGTCCTCATGTTGTCTCATGTTAGGAGAGACAAAAAAGTGGTATCATCAGGACTTCTCTTTCTTTTTGCCCTCCAATACATGTACATACATGTATCTCTGTCTCAAGATTAATTCTGTGATAAATTTGGCTTCCTACACATGCCTGTTTTTATAATAGACTCTATATTGTTCAAAAGTCTCTGACAACTAAGTGGAGTTGCAACCTTCATTTCACAATTCTAATTTCCGTAGGAAAATTGTCTATAACAAGCAGCTGAAACCAGCTTTAGAGGCAATTGTAAAAGTGTAAAATTAAGATTGTGAGCTTTCTAAATACCAATTCTGCTTCAGAGAAAGTGGATGAGAAGGAGGCTGCTTTCGTGGATCAAGTGTCAATATTGCCTCAGTTACAAAGCAATACAGAAGTTTAACTTATATTCCTCCTTTTATGGCAGCAGATTTGTCTTTTTTGGATGGCAAGAAGTATCTTAGATCTTCCTACATACAAGATCTCTCTCTGCAGGCATTTAAAGTGCTGGAAAAACCTCTGCACAAAAGCTCACAAAAATGATGAAGTACTTTGAAGTTTTGCAATTACAGCTAAATGTCACTTTCTGCAGGTTTGTGGCATGTAAATAGCTGGAGATGCTACTGCAGGGAAAACTAGTCCTTTATCTTTAAAAAATACACATCTGTAGTAGTAATGTGTATTTACGAGTGTATAGACTGTTCTATGTGTTCAAAACCTGTGGTCAATACCTATCTGTCTGTTTGTCAAAGCTTTTTGTTAGCTTAAAAAGATCTGATTACATAAATACCATCTTTTATTTGAAAGATTTTTTTAACGCCATCCATCTGAAATACACTCTTGTATTTAGAAGTTATGATAAACAACCTGAAAGCACTCTTTTAAGTACTATAGTGTAATGCTAGTCATTGAAATTATGGTCTCTTATACAACCCAATTATTTTCACTGTACTGGGGCCCATTTTGGATGAAGATTAGAAGCAGTGTTTGACTTTTTTTGTTTTTGACTATGCCGATGAATTCAGCATAGTGAGTGCACATACAAGATGCTCTAGATTGGGAATAATTGTATGTACCAATAACATCTATCTGTGCAGCCTTCAATTAAGGATGAGGGTTCCTCTAGAGTCTGTGAATCAAATCTTTGGAATGATGTTTAAAACTCTAAAATAATGGGAAATAAAAATCTATGAAGTAATTTATAAAAATATCGTGGTATTTTGCATGCAGCAGGTATCTAAAGTGAAGGATGCTGCTGCTCATAATTAGAAGGCTTTTCAGTCCTGTAGCTGCTGGAAAGGAGATACTGTGTGTTGTTCTCTGTATACAGAAACGGTTCTTGGGATAATCCTCATGGCAGTTGTACTGCTGATTTCCATAGCAGCCTGTATGCAGTTGCTTGGAACAAGAGTGCAGGTGTTTTGTAATAGCATGGCAGGCATGATGTGTGACTGACTCAGCTCCTTCTTCAGCCATGGAGAGGATGTTCTTCTACCTCACTATCAGTTTTCATCAGGCTAGGAAGCTTTTGATTTACTGAAATACGCAAGGCAGCTCCTGAAGTGTGAAATTACTTATATGATTGTCCCTTCTGTCTGAGTAGCTACCTGGTATCTGGGGCCTTGCTGGAGTGCTCCTATTAAAAGTTTGGACATAATATTTCTGCTACAAGTCAGTGAACATGCCGCAGCTTGTTGCTTGTGGCAAAACTGACTGTTGGGCTGAGTGTTTTGTCCCAAAAATCTTGGGCATTTCTTCTCATTTCTTCTCACCGCCGTTACTGACATGATGTCTCTTCCTGTCTCCCATTTTACATGGTCTGGCTCATCATGCCAGTAGCTCCTATGTTTGCAATCAGTCAGCACCAGGAAGGCTATGAACTAGGTTCTTTCTGGCCATCTTCTTGGGTTGTAGCTTACAGGAGAGTATGTGTTTAGTCATGGTTATTTATAAGATTCATAGTTCTGAGACTTACTTCCTAGAAGTCTGTGAGATCTTCATCATAATAATCCTATAATATCATGATACAATGATATAAAAGTATATGATTCGAAGAAGAAGTGGTAAGTGGAGAGCATTTCTTTGTTGTTCATATGTACAGCAGTGACCATAGATGGCACCTTTTTGAGGTAAAGGTGTCATCACAATAAAAGTGACTTGGGTTACAAAGACTTATCAACTCAACTGTAAAACTTCAGGCATAACAGTTGTTTCTGTTTCTGGTTACTGATACATATATACAGAGAATATATTTCTCTTAAATTTCCATGAGGCTTGATTTTTGCTTTTCATCCAGTTTTTCCCTGAAGGGATAACAAAATTGGTAATTTGAGAGCAGCTCATTTTGACATTTTTGAGGATCATCCCTCGTTACAGCTTCACACTTATGATTTCCCCCCACAGTATTTCTGCTTTATCCTTTACAGGCTTATGACTTAACAGTGTGCTTCATACATATATGTGTGTATACGTGTGTTTGTAATAGATAAATGTCTACGTATGTGTGTCAAATATGATATACTAAGTGCTTGTCAGCCTGGATAGCCCTAGAATTTTTGAAATTTGTAATAAAACCATCTTTGACCATGAGAACAGCCGCATTACATGGGTGGATGTTCTTGTGGCTTCTATTACATCTGCGTAAAGTACACAGTGGCCAGTACTTGTACAGGGATTGATCCTCTTTCAGTTAATCTTTCTCAGTCTGAGTACCCTTCCCAAATCTATTCAGAATTACAGGTGAGGATCATCTACCTGGCCCATTAAATCTTCTCTTTACATGCCTCTGCTGCTTCCTCCTTCCTCACATCAAGCTGAAGCTCTCTTTTGTTTTCAAGCAGTTTTGTTCAGTAAAGCCTAGTATTAGGTGCTGTATTTAGCAGCTTACTGAGGCTTTTGTTCTTTCCTCCGGCCCACCACTGTCTGAATTGCCTGAAATTTCCATAATACATGTTTTTCTGTCCCATACAAAAGTAAAAATGCTCTACTTGAAAATCTGCCTTTATAACATTCAGTTGTCATCTTCTACTAGGATGCTTGCAGATGGTTTCCATCTGGAACTGATAAATGAGAGGGTTTTTTCAGTGGTTCATTTTGAATAGTTTCGTATGAATAGCTTTATATAATTCAGAGAGATCTTAATGCCTAATTTTTTGAGTAACTGAAATTTTGCCTCTTTTTCCCATTTGCGTGCTGTTAACCAATAATAGAATCTACTGTTGTGTATGAAGGTATCCTGGCACAGGGCATGAAAACAGTATTTCTTGTTTCAGTAACTACACTTGACTATTTAATTTTAGGCTATTTACAATACATTTCTTCAATGAAATTGCAGGTGCTTGATGTGAATGTTTTTAGATAACTGCCTTTAGGCAGTACATAGCAGACAAGGGCAAAATACATGGAAATTTACTTTCAGCTTGATGAAATGTCCATGTTTTGTTTATGGAGGGGTCTTCATCGTTGGACAGCAGTTGTAGCGGTGATAGGTTAGGTTCCTTGGACTTAGACCGGTTTTCATTTGTTCAGCAACAGAAAATTTGAAGTGTCAAGAGTTTAGTTTCAAAGTACAGGAAAAGGACTTCAGAACAAACAGCTTGATCAAAAGAAATGACACATATCAGTTTGAAGGTACAGTGAATTAGAAAATGCAGTGAATTAGTGAAGAGAAGTCTTACTCTTGAACCCCGATTTTGAAGATGGAAAGTGCAGGGAGAGCCAAAAAAAGATGTGAATCCTGTTGTGCACTGGTTCTTGCCTGAGTCACTATCAAGCTCGTGAAATGTTGGTGTTGGCAACAAGCAGTCCGATGAGTGGGCAGTGCTGGATGGCTGAAAAGCTGACCTGCCTCCTCCCTTGGAAAACAGACCTCGGTCATTTCTTATACTACATACTCTCTTCCTCAGAGTTTGCAGTCCAAAAATAACATAGCATAGCAAACGAGCATACTGCTGGAAGAAAGGAGTGATCAACCTGTCTTAACCAAAGAAAGGTGAGTGGGTGCGGTTTGTAGGCTGTTCAGAAGCTGTGTGAATAACTGATAATTAAACTGGTCTGTTATGAATTTTTTCAAATTGTCTTATCTATAATGTAGTGGAATTTTACCCCAAAACTTTTCTCTGTGTAATATTTTTTGTTTCTGAAATTTAAGAAAATTTCAAAACTGTTAATTTAAAGCTACTTATTTCAGCTTGTCGATGTCAAGTGTACAGCGCAGAGGGTCTCAACCGTGAACTGGAGCTCTGAATTGGATTTACTCTGTGATCACCACATAGACCTGAGCAAGTCACACAAACTTCTTTTGGTTCATTTATCTCATTTGGCTTAAATTCATACTTTGTGGTCACATGGATGAGTACCTTGAGATTTCATTAATGAATGTTTACATAAAGGTTTATTTCCAGTAGTTAGAAACAGTGGAGGCATATAGTGTACTAGCTATTGATTTACATGCATTTTTGGTTTCTCAGAATATTTTGCATGATCTCATAGAAGATTTCTGTGTACCTGGTCGCTGCTTTCTCTGATCTATTAGGTTTTGGAAGAACATTACACAAACTGGGAAAAGAATTTGATTTGTTGTAGGAACACTGAAAATGGATTTACCTACATCTATTCTTGACATCAATTAAATTTGTTATGAAGTCATATTTGCTCATTTTCCAGTCTCTGTCTTAACTGATACATTGTAAGGAAGAACATTTGACAGCCTTAGAATTCACACAGTGTAATAAGCACTTGAAAGAATCTCTCTGCAAGCATTCTGTCTGTGAATAGAGCCACAACTGCTACATAAATGTATTATTTTTCTACTGTAGCACTGTAAAAGGAAAAAGTGGGATATTATTAGAGAGCTATAAATTCCTAAAATAAATTGCATTTTGTTTGTATTTAAAAAACCCAGCTGAACATATGGGAAGTAACCCATGCTACTCAAATTCTGACTTAAGAAAAATTCCTTTTCCTACACTAGTATTTAATTTCAAAACTGCCATAATTCCATGGTCAAATTTGGATATGGATTTGATATGATGTCACATTTTTCCTGTTAAGAGAAAGAATTAAAATAAAACTGAAATATAGAAGTAATTTAAATGAAAGAAGGAAGATACCCTAGTATAAAGGGAATGATACCAGATTACAGAAATGGAATGGAAAATCAGATGCTTTGATAAGAAGCCAGAAGTGGGCTAGAATGACTTTACCATCATGAAAAAAATACTCATGTTCTGGCAAGGCCTCTAATGTATGAGGCTTGTGCATGTAGAATCAATAAAAATGACTGTGTAAACAGCATAGTAGTAAGAGTCTAAGAGAGTTATCCCTTTAAAAAAGACAGAGAACTGCCCATCGTAGTCCCGTCTGTCCCACATCACCTTTTCAGTGACTCATTCTGTAAGATGAATAAGCAAGCAGGTGTATTAATTGGTGATATGAGACATTAAACCACTTACAACTTATATTTTGCTATCCTGGCATACAATAGATGTCCATTAGAAAAGACTTCTAGTGCCATTGCCTTTCTCTTCCACATCTACCTTGCTATCTTAAAGGCAACAACTGTAGTTGATATGCAGACCGCCTCACCGTTAGGGCTGTGCTTTGCTTAATAAGAAGTTATTGTTGCATAGCATTGGGGATTGTGAAATATTTTCTCTTTTAAAGTGAAAATCCACTGTGGTATTGCATGAATTGCATTTATGTAAATAACTCTGTGGGCCTACCACTGTAGGACCTCAATCCCTCCACAGCAGTTGGTAATTCTGCAAGCAGTGTTTTCATTTGTCTTTGTTTTACTTTGAGGTGGTAGATTATCTATCAAGAATAAAAACTCACATCCCTGGCGGATGTGTTAGTTGCCAGTTGGATTAATAATGGAGACTGTTATCCAGCTATGTGCTTGTATAAAACTTTTAGAAAATTTTATTGTCAGTACTGCTCCCTGTATGACCCATTTTGCCGCAACTGAGTATGGGCAAGAGACTACAGACTCCTAAAGGCTTTCAGAGATGTCAGACATGCAAGTATTTCTCACCCATTCACCCTCGTGTGGGCATATACATGCAACACGATAACACAAACTTAATTTTCATAAGCAGTCAAAATAAAAAAATAATGATCCCTATGCCAACATGTTCTTTGGTTTTCTGTTACTCTCTGGATGTTTTGCCTACTGTGTTGTATTTCATGGAGTACAATTTTGTGTTTATAAAAAATGAATTGTGAGTCCTAGTTAAAGCTTATTGTGGCCAAATTGGTAATTATGATACAACTGGGAAAGGCAGTTCATTAACAGAGATGGGGATATGAGACATAGGCTTCCATTAATTTGTCTGAGTACTTTTTAAATTATGGCTGGGGGACTGTGAAATTTACTTTAGTGTTCAAAAAATGGGCTAAGAGAAACTGTGATCAGTGGCAGTAGACATTTTGCAAAGAAACTGGATGGATGGATGGATGAAAGGCTTCTGCCACATAATTTTGGGCTCTGCAGTTCATCATTATTCAATCATAAAGATTAAAGCAATTTAGACCTTAGAAGCTATGAACCAAGAGCTGCCCAACAAAATGTCCAAAAGCACAGGGGAGCCCTGGAAACTGATTCAAATGCACAGGGATAAACTTCCAAACCCCCTATTTGCATTTAAATATTTATTACCTTTTTAACTTTTTATTTTCCTCTGACATATGTCTCTCTCCCATGCCAGATTTCCAGTCTTTGAAGGAATAGTAAACATTTCTCTCATAAAAGGAAGTCATTTTGTGCTCTTTCTTTCCTGTGGCAGTGACAGAGGATTGTACAGTGTAGTATTTTTACTTACTGATAAGAATTGAAATTTTTTTCCACTATTGAATTTTTACTGTTTTTTTTCTTTTGTTTGTGGTTTTTTGTTTGTTTGTATTGTGATACCTAACACTCCAAGGAACTTTAGACAAATTGTAAAGTTTATTTATGGCTCCTACATTTTTGGGAAGCAGTTGTTCCTAGACTTATTCAGATCCTCCAACAACCATACAGTGCTCTTGAAAATTAAATGTAGCATTCACACCTTCATTTTTAAACTCTGTTAAACAAATTACCCTTAAAACTGAGGGAAAAACATCTCATTGCTAGCAAAATTGGCACAATTTGTAAACTGGCTTTATGCTTTCTCTTGGTTTCTGTTCAAATGAAAAGTGTAAAATATTTTTGTCTAGCTGAGTGTATTTTCTATAAAAAGTCTAAATTTTCAGTGATAAATTCTAGTAAAATTTTTCTCCTGGCAAAATATTAGTGCATGCATGCTACAGATCCCCAGGAAACTGCAAGCTTTATGTGAATTGGACTTGGGAATACTGAAAAACATTTGTTCACAGGCATTTTTGGAAGTGTAAACCCCTGTATGTCAGTATGGTATGTGCTTCAGAGATTTTTCATAAACTCCAAAAAGAAGAGAATTACCCAAATATATCTTACAGGTTGGGGTAAAGAACCAAAACGAAAGCTGAAAGATACATAGTTTACCTTGGCTGTTTGAGTGCTGCCTAAGAACTGAATGTAAATCTGTAACAAAAAAAGTGAGGAATGTGGTCATGTGTGCTGTTTTCATACATTCTAAGACTGATGATCTGAAAGGCTAATTCTGAACAAATAGTAGGATCAGTATGAAGAAAATCTTGTAAGCACATCCACATAATTTAAAAAATATCTTTTTAACAGGAAGACTTTTTTTCATGTGCAGTACTAAAACACAGTGGTGGATTTACATCCCTTTTATGTCTTCACATAAATAACCTGTTTTATTAATTATATAATTTATCTTTCTTACATTTTTCATCCTCTTCCAGTGACTCAGTGTCCTTTATATTCAACTAGAAAAAAAATAGAAAAATAAAAATTACTTTTTCTGGGGACATCAACCAAACAAAAGAGAACTGTTATTCTATGTTAAAGCAACTTCTGTTTATCAAAGGTTGACAAATAACTACTCTAGAGCTGGAAAACAAGTCAGACAAGTTTATATCACAAATGAAAATAGTGAGGTATGTCTAATAAAATTGGAACTCAATGAAAAAAGATAAACTGAGTTCATTGGGTCTGAAGCCAAGAGCATTGCTACAAGGAATGTATAATGTACTGTGATATAATTTTCAGTGGTAGCTTTATGAATAAGAGGATAGAACATATTAACATTTATGCCGATGGCTAAGACTAAATTGAATTATCACTGCATTAACTGGAATAACAATTTTACCCTTTCCCTTTTCCTTGCAATTATTAGAAAATTATTTTCTTTGGAAAGAAAACAAAACACATTATTACAAATCAAGTATATTGTTCCGTCTTTAACTATAATGAATATTCATTGGTTGGTGTGGGTAATTATCTTTTTAGAAAACACAGATTTATTCTGTGAAATTTGACTTACAGTGTAAAAAACTGAAATGCAAATATGAAGCTGAATGATGATGGCATTGGTCATATTTAAAAACTCTGTGCTAAAACAGGTTAAGGTTGATCAAAACCATCTGTTTGATTTTTGTTCTCAACTGCAGGAATTTACTAGGATTCCTCTTATGACTTCCTGACCGTTAATTAATATAGAAAACTGTGCCTTTATTAAGTGACATTAAGATATCACATTATTATAGTAGTACCTTGCACTCAGCTGCACACAGTGTTTTGTGCCTATAATGCCAGATGCACTGCTCTGCACTATGGACCATTAGAAACTGAGAACAAGCAGAATTGTATCCAAGAGCAAAGCATTATAGAATCATGGAATAGCCCAGGTTAGGAGCAACCTCAAAGGATCATCTGGTCCAACATTTCAAGAAATCACAATCTGTTTTATCCCTGCTGTCAGTTTCCATGTAGGGACTAAGAAAACATTTACTTCAGGTAATGCTTAAAGCTTCATCATTTTCTGAGTCATGCAGTTTTCCTCTTGAGGTGGTATGTTTATCAACAATACCTAGTTATCTATACTTATCTATCTTTACAAGCAGATTGTTTATATACAATTTGAAGACTTTCATTACCTTCTTACTTCTCTTTATTTTTTATGCTGTCAACAGTTTATGCTTTTCTCGCCTCCTGCCATCTTCCCACTCATAGGTATCCTACTATTTTTTCTCCTGAATTTTCTTTGGTGTTACTGGTGTAACGGTTTTTACTTACTTCTTTTTTTTCCTTTACTCATTTCTTGTAACTTAACATTGTCTCTCTGCCTTCATTCAATATTTTTTTTCTTCTTGGGTGTTTGTAGTCATGGAAATCATCATGTCTGAAAAAGATTCTTTGGTACATCGTGGAATGGCAGTATTTCAGATGTGTTTTCACAGATGTAACTGTGAAATAGTGAGCAACCAAACTCATTAGAGAACTTCATCTCATCAAAAAATGTTAAACAACAGTTTTCAACCTTATCAGACTGAAAAAGAGAACTGATCAGCTAGTAAAAAATTATGTGTAGTGGGCACTATGAGTATGGGTGAAAAAAAAAGTGCACACTAGGACCTCGTGTGATGGGCTTCCACCCTTCACAGAACCCCTTGATTATAGTTCCTGTTTATGCTCCTGTGTTGTGAACCTCTAGTGATCTTTTGGAAGCTGGCAAGGGTTTTTCTGGCATGTTGAGAGAATACTGACATCCAGGAAATTCTTCTTTTATTTCCTGCAGCCTTAGTAAGTTTTTTTCCACTTTTTTTTTTTTTTTTAATCACAGAGATGGACTTCATTTTGCTTAATGAAAAGTGAGACTTGAAGGGATGGGCCTTAATACACGTTGCACCGCGTTGTGGAAGAAATCTTCCTTGCCGCAGCTAGTGACCAGATGGTCTTCTCCTACAGATCTTCTGCTCTGATAAACTTTAAATCTCTGCTTATAAGGTGCTTATGAGCTTTAAAAGCTGATTTTTTTTATTTATTTTACATTCTCTTACAATATGTCCCCAAGAAGAGCCCTATTTATTCAGTTCCCTTAATTGCAATACTTTTTTTTACTGATTTGATGTTGATGATGTATGTAGTCACAAAGGGTCAAAGCAGGTGTTAACTGTCATAAGGGAAGTGGGGTGCAAAGCTGACACCAGAAAGGCAGTATTTTAGGTAGGGGCTGGTGTGTGGTGGAGGTGGTGGTGGTGGCTGTGTTACTCTGAGTTTACAGGCGGCAGGAGCAGTGATACCAGGAGAGCAGCATGTGCTGTCACTGTCCTGCTGCCTTCCCGGCCACACCGTATGAATGAGAGGAAAGCCATCTGGTGGGAGCTATGTCGAGGACACCGTAGGCATCAGGGCTGTTCATGCCGGCAGTGACTCCACCAACTGTGCCACCCTCCTCATCCAGCCAACTTGAGTGCAGCATGGAATTGTCACATGTAGCTGGTCTCAACTTCACTGCTGTCTGCCTGGCTTCCTTCCTCACCATGGTGGCTGAATGTAAGGACTTAATCCTAAATATACCTTCATAT
This sequence comes from Pipra filicauda, assembly GCF_003945595.2. Classification (NCBI taxonomy): domain Eukaryota; kingdom Metazoa; phylum Chordata; class Aves; order Passeriformes; family Pipridae; genus Pipra; species Pipra filicauda. The sequence goes on along the minus strand of NW_024104457.1, from coordinate 675,361 downwards.
GCACCATTGCCTGCTTAAATGATAGCATTTGAGTATAAATCAGTGGCAGTCAAGTGCTTCCTTTGTACAGTAAGGTAATATTGGCCTTAACTCACAATTGACAGTCCTTTCTTGTGCTCTTATTTTATTCTCTGTATTTTCTGGTTATACTGTACGGCATCCTTTCAAAACCACCTGTCAACCTAAGCAAAACAGAGATGATAAATTGTCTAATGTCTTTTTATGTACTATTTGACATTCTGTTCTTTTAAATAATTTATTAGCAGAGAAATTGCAATGAAAGGGTGACTGGCTTCTTCCAAACATTGATTTTGACAATTTACGATCTTTCACAAAATATTTATCTTGTGTCCAAGAACAAAAATGAACCAAGAGACAGATTTGATATTGTATCAGTGGGTTCCCTCCCTTTTTACATGTTTCCTCAGTAAAAGAGATTTGAATCTCAGTTAATAAAAGTTGAATTGGCTCAGATAAAATGTTAGGATGCCTTCAGTTGTGAAAGCAGCATAAAAGAGCTGGAGTGCAGAGTAGGTGAGAGAGGTTACCATTGAAACTGTCAGGAAACTCAGTTTGTTACAAAGACCAGGCAGTGTAACCTGTTTCGTGTTTGTCCCTGATACTTCAATGTCTCAATCAGAACTCCCTAGAGCCCATTTTAAAGATATTGTGAGTCTTTTTTATCAGTTGCTTTGAACATTTTCACAGTTATTTTGGTTTCCACAAAGTAACATATGAAGTGTAAGTTGTGATTTCTTTGAGAGATATTTTGAGATAATTTATTTCCCTGTTGCAAATAGATATTCACATTCTGCTGAGTGACAGAGGCAAGTTATCCTCCAACTACCTTTACATTACTCTGTCTTTACATATAGTACACATCAATAACAATTGTTATCTTTCTTCTTTTTTAAATCAGATTTTAAAACTGAATTTTAAGTCTATAGTTTGACTTCATCAAAATCAGGAGCTTGCTTTTGGAATCACTGCATTCCTTGGTTTCAGAGTTAAAAGGAAAAAAACAGAAATTGATTCTGCATGTAATTCACACGTGCTGAAATATGTGGTTTAACATTGCATTCATTAAGCTGATGCAAAGTTCTCTTGTGTTATATAGTAGTATACTGTTGAGGAGTATGCTGAATGACTCCTAAGCTGTTTTTTGTCTACACAGGACTGTCTGTGCAACAATTGACATTAGTCTTAAGAGAGTTTTAAACTAGTGCAACCTTGGTGTCAAGTTGGCCCTTATTCACAACTGCTTTGTTTTTGGAGTGCTAGTTTATGCCTTAGCTAAGAAGAACATCATTTGCTGCCTCCCAGAGTGCTGTCATGCTGTACTGGTGGCCATGACAGATCACTTCCACTAGTCAATAGAAGTTAAAATAGATTCTCTTCCCTGTGTTAGCTAGTGAGTGAATGTGTAAGTTAAGTAACGCTCATAGCTTTATCCTGGAAAATCTTCTGAAATTCCAGCATTGAGTGGAATTAGAACCTTGCCTGGATGTAGCAGAAGATCATCATCATCATCATGGCTAGGCTTCGCGAACAAGGATTTGGGAAGGGCTCTACCCACATTTGCTACAAGCGCACTGGTGGCTAAAAAGACCAATACGAGATAGACAAGTCCGGTTGCAAAAGGCTCAGTAGAAAGACTCCTTAGATGGTATCGGCAAGATATGATTCTTTCTGCGTTGCCTTTTCACCTCAAGAGTGATCCTGCGTGCGTTCTCAAAGTCATCAGCAGCGTTATAGATGGTGTGTCTCCAGGCTTCCTGATTTGAGGCCAGAGTAGACCAGTTATGGTGATCAATATGGCCAAGGCTGAGATGTTGTTTCAGGGAGTCCTTGTATCTTCTCTTCGGGGCTTCTCTCTTGTGGCAGCTGGTGGCAAGTTCACCATAAAGCAAGATCTTAGGGAGGCGGTGGTCCTTCATCCTTGAGATTTGCCCTGCCGAACGCAGCTGTGTTCTCAGCAACATGGCCTCAACACTTGTGATTGCTGCTTGCTCTAGAACAGATGTATTGGTCACATAATGTAACCAGTGGATGTTTAGGATTGTACGGAGACAACGTTGATGGAAGTATTCTAGGAGTCGCAGGTGGTGGCGGTAAATGACCCATGATTCAGATCCGTATAAGAGAGTAGACAGCACTATGGCTCTGTAAACACTGATCTTTGTGCTTTTCTTCAAGTGTTTATTTCACCAAACTTTTATGAAGCTTTCCGAAGGCACTGTATGCCTTTGCTGACCTGCTGTCTATCTCTCCGTCAATCTTACCGTCCAAGGAGATGAGGTTACCTACATAATTAAACTGCTGGACTGATTTGAGCTCTGATTCACCAATGGTGATATGAGGATGATGGAAGACTTCCAGAGGTGCAGGTTGATAGAAAACTTCTGTCTTCTTTGAGCTGACTTCCAGCCCAAAGAGCTCAGCAACCTTTGCAAAGCAGGATGTTAAACACTGCAGAGCTACTTCCGTGTGGGCGACGAGGGCGTTGTCGTCAGCAAAAAGCAGCTCCCGGACAAGATGATTTAAGGTCTTAATATGGGCCTTCAGTCACCTTAGATTGAATAGACTTCCATCAGTACGATATTGAATGTAGATGCCATCTTCATCATCGAGGTCTACCATGGCCCTTTGGAGCATCATACTGAAGAAGACCGTGAATAGGACTGGTGCAAGAATACAACCTTGTTTCACACCATTGGTTATTAGAAAGGGCTCAGAAAGTGCATTTTCATATCTGACTTGACTGCGCTCATCCTCATGAAGTGAGATGATCATTTTAAGGAACTTGGGGGGACATCCTAAAGGTTCCAAAATCTGCCACAGACCTTTTCTGCTCACAGAATCGAAAGCCTTGCTGAGGTCAACAAAGATTACATAGAGACCTTTGTTCTGTTCCCTACACTTCTCTTGCAGTTGTCTGAGAACAAATACCATGTCTGTGGTACTCCTGTTTGCTCTGAAACCACATGGGTTTTCAGGTAGAATTCCTTCTGCTCTAGTGGGTATTAGTCTGTTCAAAAGTATTCTTGCCAGGATTTTGCCAGCAATGGAGAGCAGAGTAATACAATGGTAATTTGAGCAGTCTGATTTATCTCCTTTCTTCTTATACAAAGTGGTGATGACTGCATCACAAAGGTCTGATGGGAGTTTGCCTAGTTCCCAACAGCGCACCACAAACTTGTGAAATTTAGCATGGAGTGCTTGGCCCCCATGTTTCCAGACTTCAGGTGGAATTCCATCAACCCCAGCTACCTTGCCGATTTTCACCTGCTGTATGGCCTTGAGGGTTTCTCCCATAGTAGGGGCAGTATCCAATTCAGTCTTCGCTGGTTGTTGTGTAATGTGCTGAATTGCAGAGTCTTGAACTACATGGCTGGTACTGAAAAGAGTCTGAAAGTGTTCAGACCATTGATACAGAATGGAGGTTTTATCTTTCAGAAGCATTTGACCATCAACATCTGCACTGAGTAGAGGGCTTTGGACCTGGTATGTAGGCCTGTATGCTGTTTTCAAGGCCTCTGTGATCACCCGTATCTGCGCATAATTGAGTTTTTTCTGATAGATTGATCCACCACTTGTTCTGGATGACACGAAGTTTCTGTTGGAGCTTGTTGCATGCAAGACGAAAGGCTGCTTTTCTTACATGACAAGATGACTGAGTAAGGTGTGCTTAGTGAGCAGTTCCCTTTTTCCTCAACAATTCCTGGATCTCGATTGTTTTCATCAAACCAGTCCTTGTTCTTCTTGAAGGAGAACCTAAGGATTCTTCAGAGGACTGCAGGATGCTGTTTTTAACATGTTGCCAAAGTGTTTCAGGAGAGGGATCTATAGAAAGATTTTTGAGCCTAGTTTGAAGATTTGCCTGGAATCTGTCTCTCACTGTGGCTGTTTGAAGATTGTTAATTTGGAGTCTCCTCCTTGGGATACCACCCCTTTTAGGTTTGAACTTAAGGCTGAAGTTAAGTTTACAGCGCACAAGTCAATGGTCTGTTTGGCATTCTGCACTGGGCATCATACATAGAAGATAAGGTAGAGCACCTTTGAAAAACAGAGACTTTTGAAATATGGAGACTATGTTACCTTGAACAATGTCCGAGCAGAATGTAAGAAAATGTTTGCAGCTTGTAGAAACTCAGATAACTTCAGGAATGAAATGAAATGTTGAAATTATTTTTCCTGCATGTATGTTTTGGCATATCAAGAGATTGTTTTTCTGAATGTAAAACCTGTTACTGGACACACTCTTATGCCTTTTGTATTTCTATTTTTCCTCCTTTTAAATTTATACCTATATCTTGTCAGACTCCATTCGTAAACAAAATGTATTTTATTGTCATTTTCCCAAAAATTTTGTCCAACTTAGCCATCTGTAGTTCTCCTCTGTGTGTCTTGTCACAGGATGCCATCCCTATCTCTGAGGAGAAACCACATTATGAGTTTTGTATTTCAGAGAAACCTCATTCTTCCATGAGCAGTCTCTCCCTGATTGCTCATTAAAGCTGATCCTCATACCTGTCCACTTACAAGATTTTTCCTTCAACATTCAATGATGTTGCAAAGAAAGAAATGCTAAGAGTAACACTGAAGGAGGTACCACATCTGTCAGTGAAGGAAATCCTACATTAATAAACAAAGCTCTTAATAAATGTCCTCATTTTTTAACAACATATGCCAAATAATGCCAGAAGAAGATGCATCTTAAGGAAAAAAATTAATAATTTAAAAAAAATGCAACCTCCCACCCAAGCCCTTTATAGGTCTGTAATTTTCCTCTGTTTCTATTCCAGCTGGCTTAATTTGACTATCTTCAGATCCCAGGATTTTCCTTCTGGGACAATTAGTTTATTAGTCCAGTTTACAGGTAGGATTGTTGAAGTTCCTTCTACTGTTTCTATTCATAGCCAAGAATAAGTTCCCAGGTTTTTGTTGTCAGATATCCGTGCTTGCACAGCATAGCTCAGCATGGTTTGTGGTGTGGGTTGAACTTCAATTTGTCTTCAGGTAAGAAGCACATGGAGCAAAGCATAGTGTTTCTTTCATCTTGTGGGACCACATTCTAGTGATCACAAGAGAGAGATTCTTTGTGCACATAAATCATGTGTGTTCAAAAAGAAAATTACCATTACATTTCAGTTTCCAAATAAGTCTCTCCTAATAATTTTGTTGCATATTTATATTTTGCACAATGTTGTGGGTTTGGGTTTTTTTAAGCTTTGAAGCTTGGCATTAAGAATAAACGTAGATATTATATACATACCTTTTTGTTTTCAATAATGTTTCCATAGGAAAAGGGTAGAGTGTGTCCTGTTTGGGCATTCAGTGCTTTGATTTTTGATCCTTTACTTGTAAATAATCAGTATTCATCTGAATACAGCACCAGAAAGGAGGCAAATATTAAAAAAAGTAAATCTTTTGACTTGTTTCACAATAACACTTAAAAGAAATAAAAATAACCTTTCATACTGATTCCAAAACCTCAAGATCTTTTTTGATTTTGTTGTAAATTTCTTCAAATGTATTGTTTAATCAAAAGTTACTTAAGAATTTACTTTACTTTTCTTTATATTTTGAAAGATTATGAGTTTTAAAAACCTTGTATCTGTCTTTTGGGTGATACTTAGCTCTACTGATGACAACAGCTTTTCTCAACTCATATTTCTTCCTGTTTATGTAGGCAGTTTTATGTTTCTCCAACCATGAAAATGTATATTAGCACTGCTTCTGACGCCTGGGAAGTTAGATTATATTTTTTGACTGGTAGGAAAAGCAGATAAAAATTATGATCCTTTTCACAAACCTCTCCCAGAAAGTGCAGTGCCCATTAAAATTTCTTTTGTCTATGCACCAGGAAAGAAATGTGCTGAAGCAAAAGTTTTGGTTTACTTTCTTATATTACCATTTGCCAGAATTAAGGATATGTGTGATTTTCTTTTCCTCTATAGATGGACTTCTACAACACCCGGGTTCATGTGTGAACCCCATACTTTAGTTGGGGTTGAAGGACTTGGGTAGGGCAAGAAATGGTTTATTTGCTTTAGTTTTGGTTGGTGGGGTTTTTTTAATTATATCTTTTTTTTTTTTTTTTAACAAAAAGATAGCATTATTAAGATTGCAGCTTCATGTATTAAAACCAGTGAGTATATGTGTTCTTCAGCTTTGTCCTTAAATGTAATTAGACAGTCCAATAACATGACAGCATACCTATGTTCCACTGGGTGTTGCAACATTCACTGAATAAGATAAAGAGTACTAACGAAGGAGTTGGGATTCTCATATATTTACATGATGAGTTGCGGCATTTCTTGTGGCTAGTGAAATAAGGACTGGAGCCACAGGGTTAATGGAACAGTGAAACGAAATAGTGAACCTGCACAAATACTGATCTGAATGTCTTTTGGTGAAAAAGTAACATTTTGATTTTTGAATTCTAATGCACATGGGAATTACCTTTTCTTGTCTGATATTTGCATACAAAATGTGGATGCATTTTAGAGACCTGTTTTATAAACACCTGCTTTCATTTGGTTTGATGTGGGATATATAATTTACTTCTTTATAGGGGGTTGACATTTGTATGCTTCTTGCACAGTTTTTATGGGGAATGGAGCAATTCAGATAAACACTTTTGTATTAAAGTAAATGAGTGACCTCTTACATGCCAAAACCCCCTTATTTTGGTAGTTTTACTGTCTAGAAACTAAAAATATAACTTAGGATTTCTGAAGTGAACTAAGCATCTTGAACTGTTGTTTTAATCCTTTATTGAACAGGTAGACAGTTTTGCTGGTCTGTCCTCATTTTTACTAGGTTATGGACAAATTTTCAGTGTGAGAGCAAAATGCCTTTTTTTTGCTTTTTCAGGTATTTTTAGAATATACCTGATATTATCTGGTACTGGGAGGCAGACAATTTAGGATTAAAGAACTGAAAGATAATCATGAACCCTGTATATACCCTATTGCCCTAAAATCAAATGATAGGAAATATGCTGTAGGATTTCTGGTATGTAAAGATGCCTACTGTAATAAACATGGTTACCTTTAAAGTATTAGAGCAAGCTGAAAATACTAGGGGGGAAAAAAACCATCAGAACACCTAATGGAATCTAAGGCAACGAAGAAACAAACTTGTGAACTGTAACCTGAAAGGAGGCTGTAACCAGGTGGATTTTCATCTCTTCTCTCAGGTAATAAGCGACTGGACAAGAAGAAATTGTCGCAAACTGCACTAGGGAAGGTTTAGGTTGGATATTAGGAAAAACTTCTTCACTGAAAGTTTTGTCAAGTATTGGAACAGGCTGTCCAAGCAAGTTGGTGAGTCACCCTCCCTGGAGGTGTTTAAAAGACTTGTGGGTGTGGTGCTTAGGGACATGATTTAGTTGTGGACTTGACCATGTTAGATTATGGTTGTTCTTGATGATCTTTGAGGTCTTTTCCAACAGAATTGATCCTAAGATTCTATATTTCTGTGGTTTAATATGCTACAAATCTGAAGTGTAACTCAAGTATACTGAGATCTTTCCTTTTCTGAACAGGATGAAACTAAGTCTATGTCAGATTGTCTGACTAAGACAAACAGGGGACCTGAAACATTTCTGGGTAATCCTTTATTGCTACATGAGCAAGTTGGGTTTTTTTGTGGTTTTTGTTTGTTTCGTTGTTTGTTTGTTTTTGGGGGGTTGTTTTTTTTTTTTTAATTACTATTTTTTTGTGGATGAATCAACTTGGTTCAGGAGGATTTTTCCAGCTTTGCTATTTTCTTCTGAGTATTGGAGCTAAACAGTTCTGTTTGTCAATGCTAGATTAACTTCAGACATTCTCTTCCTTCCTCAGCTTCTCTGTCTTCCATTTACACAGAAAGCTCCCTGAAAGTGAGAAGGAAAGCCCAGGTTTAGTTGCTGGAACCTAGAACAGATATTAAAGCAGGCTGCAGCTGGAAACAAAAGTGAAAAATCTGGACAGGACGAATCAATATCAGGAGAATAAAATGCTGAGATAGACACAATGAGGAAGGGTCTTCCAGAGGGACTGAGCTGGGCAGAGCCAGGGGACATCTGGCAGAGCTCAGTAAGCAGACTTGGACTAAACTGAGAACTAACATCTACAAGTGTGTCCCCAGTAATGAGGGAGAGAACCAGGTTTTTGCAGGTTTTTAACTGACTGATTTAATAGTTATCTGTCTTAGCTCCCTCTAAAATATTGACACGTACTTTTAATTACCTCACACAAGTAGTAATTATTCTCAGTTTCAGTGGTTGTTCCTGAGGTATTTACTGCAGGTTGCTATATTGTAGTCGGGTGAATTAAAAAATATGGATGCTCCATTATGCTGTGGTATAGATGGATTTGTATCTATATTTTGTTCTTTCTTTGCTTTCTAATTTAAATGTGTTTCTGTACTTAAATTCTCATAATAAAAACTGAAAACTAGAGATTTTTTGAAAGTTAATGGAAATGCGCCATTACAGTAGTTTTTCCCTGTATCACTCTGAAATCAAATTCTTGCAAAAACTAGATTTATTCCAGAATTGAGCTTTATAGGAAACAACAGTTTAATGTCCATTTAGAAGAGCTTTGAGTTACAGTAAATGACTGAAGCTGGAGCTTCACTCATTTCAGGTCAGTAGCAAGCTTGTTCAGAGATTCCCTGGAAAGTAGTGTGCCAATTCAGAAAATAGAAATCGAATACATCTGCTCAGCAATGAAGTTCTTCATAGTCATGAATTGATCTTAATGTCAGCTCCAATTTGTTGTGAGATTTTTGAGGCATTTCCCAACGGACGGGGCCTCAGTGATTTATTTTTTGTTGTGAACTGAAGTGCTTAGTTTTTCTTGGGTAAAACTTATTCACTGCTCTTGTTTCCTGCTGCTTTGAAGCATGTCCTGTCTTTTGCTTTGGCTGGAAATGTTGTTCAGTTGAGTGGTGATTTTCTCTGGGAATAAAGTGAGGAGAGAGGAGTTTAGGATAGACTTTTTGAAGTCTTGCAAACCTGTGGCACAGAGGTCTGCATGAGGGCTCTTACTGACCAGAGGAAGCTTCCTCTTCATGAAATATTTTCTTGTACTTGTAGGTTTTACAGCTGATTTTACTAAATCTGCAGAAATTTCTTTGTAGAGTCATGCTTACTCTTTTTGCTTCCAGTAAACACTTAACCTGCACAGAAATAAGTATACTTCATGATGTATTTCTAATATTTGATTAATTAATATTCAGAAACTATAATAAATACTTTCATTTCTTTGCCTTTATAGGTTATTTTAATTGATTTTTAAAAAAAATATAACAGCCTTTCCTGTTTAAAATTGAATATGTAGCTCTTTGCTTTTACAATTTGATATGTAGCCCTTAGGTTTTGCATCTCAGTATTATTTTCTTTCATCTCCTTCATTAAAAAATTGTTGGGAACCATCAGTTTATAGAGATTCAATTAAGTAATTTGTTTTTCATAATCAAATAATGAATCACAGCAACCAACCAAGTAAACACCCTTAGAAATGATATCTGAAATATTTTTTCACGAGTCCCACACCAATTCAGTGGCTGTATCTCAGGTAATAAAAATTATTTTATTATATTAGATAATTAGATCATAAATTTGATCAGTCCAACTCACTAAAGGATGGCTATGATTTGCTGCTAAAACAAATTAATCATGATGGCATATGTTGTCATTAAGGCTTTGTTGGTCAACCCTGGTTTTCAAAGACCCTACTTCTGTTTAAGCCATTGATTTTTTTATTGCAATGATATTCCACAGAATGGAAATACAATAAATTATCCTTTTCCTGCTTCCATGAGATGTAATAGATGCTTTATTTCAGGAAGGAAGGAAGGAAGAACAGACTCAGGTCCCATCTAAATGACTTTGTGTTGTCTGCTGCCCACATTTAGTTAATCCTGAATAAATTTCCAGAGAAGTAGCAAACATTTGATTTCAGCATTGTGTGACTGCATAAACATACTCATGCTCATGAATAAATGGCATAAATTGAATATCTAAGATTTCTATGTGGGAATTAGCAGGGGAAAGGCAATTTATTTCAGACTGCCAATTCTTACTCATCACTGGAGTGTTTTGAGGATCTCTGTAATATGAAAGGCTGTTCCTGCCTCTCCTTCCAGATCTCAGTTTTGCTCCAGCACACTAGAGGAGGTCATCTTCTCTGTTACGAGAAAGTGCTTTTGTTGCTTCACCACTGAAATTTCACTTGTGTTTTTTTATGTCTTGAGAACACTTAAAAGGGGTAAGGTGGAGCCATGAACTTCATTCTGCAGAACTTCTCTGGTTAGGAAAGGAAATGGGACCTGTGCTGCGTGAAAGTAGGTGTCACTTACAGACTGGACTATGTTTGACATACTGCTTTGCCTAGCAAGACCAAACTCAATCTGGCCTTTCACTATCTTAATTTTTTTCACATAATTTGCAATAATTCTGTACATCACTATGTTTATTTGAAAAGCTTACATCATCAAACCATTTATTTTTTTTTTTTTGACTTTGCAAATAAGCTTCTAAAGCTGTAGAGACTGACTGCAGCTTGTATATAGCAACTGCTTCCTATCCCATTCTCTCCTCCACAACAGTAGAACTACTGAAAGATGAGCATTATTTTCAAGTGTAGCTTTACTGGTTTGGCACACAGCTGTTTTTAAAGTGCATTATACTTCGAAGGAGCATAATATTATTTGAAATGTGTGATGAAAAATAGAGATGAAGCGAAACCTAATGTTTCCTATGTATTTAGGGAATACAGTGCTTCTAACTACCAAAAAATGTTAGGGCTGCATTGTAATGCAGAAAGTATGAGAATCTTTTGAATGTTATGGAATGTAAGGAGTATCCATCAAGGACAAGATTATAGAGAAGCATTTACATTAATCAGTGTATAGTTGAAAGGAAACAACACAGCGATTCAAGGGTGTTGAAATGCCCATGAGACCATTGATGAGATTATGCTATGAAAGGAGATTTTTACAATGCTTTCAGTTTATAAATGGATTATGTTGTGCTATTCAATGGTACATAAATAAGATCTTGTAGGAAAGCTGTAACATTCATATCTTCTCCAAAAGGACAGAGATGATGATTATAAAATACCATTAGAGAAGGGTAAATGTGGGGTTTGTTTTATTTACTGTCATCTATGCAATGATGCAACAGAAAAATAAGATTTTTAAGTCATGAGTGACAGCTTTACCCCCAGTGTTTTGTGAGAATGTTTGAAGTGTGAGATCTCATACAGTGAGAACACGTGTTTCTGCAAACAGTACTCTGACTAGTGAATGAATTTAATGAGATTCATTTATATATATACTGAAGAGGAGTTGTATTATTATTGGTTATTGAGTGTTATTTATCCTTCAGTAAAGTTTTAAAATTCTCTGTTTCTGCTGATGAAAGATTATTTGGGGTTTTGATCAGGTCTGAAAACCCTTCTGAAATTATTTGCTGACTCATCCACTCTATGCCAAAACCTGTTGGCTTATGCCTCAAATGTTTAATTAAGTATTTTATTTCAAAGCCAAATATTTTGAAGGAAATCATACATAAAAATGGCTTACAGACTGTCTTAAAAAGCATTAAAGCTGATTTTAAAATTATCCTGGTGGAATAGTATTTTTCTTGTCATGTTTGCTGAGAGTAAGATGGTAACTGATAGTTATTATTCAGTAGGACTGACAAATAACAATCAATCTGTGATTTCCTTTGATAGATTTTTATTATGTTCAGAGCAAGAAACTTGCTCAGTGGTTGTAGCTGCAATTTAATCAGTAGAGAATATAAATTTACTGCTTTGACAGCCTAATGATGTAGAAAACACTGAGGAAGAAATAGTCAATAAAGAGGTGAATACTTACTGATCATACCCTTCTTCAAGGGAAAATCTTATCTCTGCTGTATTAGGTAGGTTTTGATTTTAATGATGCAATTAAATGCTAAGTAGCACAACTAGTCCATTAAAAAAAAGTTTAACCATGTAAACAAGGTTTTACTTTGTGTAATATGTCTAATTAAAGGGACTGTCCATACCTGTTGAACTGTCAGTGGTGTAGGCTAAATGCTATATTACACATTAGTGTAGTTTGTATATAGATGCTTACTGTAAAGATACTTCTTTCTTTTTCTTTTTTTTTTCTTTTTTTTTTTTTCCATTTAAATACAAAAGTAGTCTTTCTTGGCCTTTCTCCGTACTCTTCTCTTGCAGTTAGCTTCAACTGCATTCAACTGCATCAGTGGCCTGCAATTTTTGAGAATAAAATGGGCTTACTGATTTTACTGAATCCACCTAATATTTTGGTGTTTTGATATTAGATTTTCTTGGATTTGAAAGATATTTTGTTGTTGTTTGTTTGTTTGTTTTTTGTTTGTGTTTTTTTTTTTTTACATTCACAAACAAAGTCCACTCAGTCGTTAATTACCAAAAGTTTTGTGTAGTTCCTTCCAGTACTGATGAATAGTTAATTTACCCATTCAAACTGTATAAGGGGCATGGTGAACACTTCCTCTCATGGTGGTGTTTTTAAGAAAGTGTCCAGTTCTACCATGAAGAGAACAGGGAAGATTTTGCCTTCCAGTTTCTCAGAGTCCTTTTGTCATTTGAGGGTATTTGGAAACAATGGAGTGTCATTTTGGGAATGACAATTTTATTGCTAGAATGGAGTCACGTAGAAATAAATAAAATGTGTATTAGAGGTCAATGTAATAAGAACTTGAAAATTTGCAGATGTGGTAACTGCCTAATAAATGTAGCATTAATGTTGGTTGTAGTGGTTTGCAGAGTGTAGTAAAGTGTGCCTTATATTGCAACAGTTGTTTCTAACAGGAATATATCAGAGAAGTCTAAGTTGACAAAGTCCAATTGTTTTTTTGATTATAGCACTCTATGTTGTATATGTTGTACCAATCCTGGTAAGCTCTGCATCCCATAAGTCTTACTGGAGACCAGCTGAGAATACAGTTGCAAACACCACTCAACCACTCACTCTGCTGAAAGGCTAAATCAATGATCGGTATTATCAGTGACCTTTTTGTTGGCTTGTCAAGAAACAATGCACAATACAAGCAGTTAACTGTGTCAAAAAAACAAAACATATTTGTAGGAATTTTGTGTTAGGCACCATCTAGACTGTATGTGATTTTAGGATTGCATCAATCCAGTACTTGGGATTTTACAACTTCAGAATGATGGAAATCTTATTTACAATTTAAGATAAGGCAGGAAAGAGCCCTTTACTTATGTTTCAGAAGCAACATAATTTATTGATTATTCCTCAGCTAAATTTGTTCCTACTTCAGAAATGATACAATTTACTACCACAAGTACTTTTATATATAGTATTAAATGTATAAACTATATAACATGTTTTTTATAACATTACATATTGTGACTTCGGAAGGTATTTAGATGTCCAGATCAAGACCTTTTCTGAGACTCAGTGTATGATAAGTGTAGGCTTCTGCAGCAATTCAGAGCACCTAAATAAAACTACTCCTTAATAAGCTCAGAAAAAGTGTCTCTGTACTTGTTACTTTTAAAAAGAAGCTTACAGACTGGAATGATCTTGCTTAAGCATGCAGTACACTTAGTGTCTGGTGATGTGAATACTCTTGTATGTTTTCTTGCAAGTATACTGCTTAGCTGATCCAATATAGCAGATTATGGTTTGATACCTGGAGATAAATTTGGAAGGTGAGTAGTCAAGAAACCTATCTGTTCACCTCATTTGTAAAGGTTGTTCCACAATAAACACGTCTTTTTTAAAGCACACTGTAATTTCATGTATCACAACAATTCAGGATAAAGTAAATGTCATTACAAGTGTAATTTGCAAGAAATTGTCTGTAAAATAAATTAACAAATGCTGTATTAGAAAGGGCATAATAGCATCATGGGGGAACAAGAAAGGTGAAAAATGCAGAATGAAAAGGGGCAAACCTCAACCATATTTTTTGACTGATTGAAAAGCAGTGTATTCATACTTACGACAAACTTAAAATGTTTAAAAAAATATCAGTTTTTAATACAACTCAAAAAGAATGGCACTAGGAACAACTGGACATTTGAGCAAGAATAAAAGAAAGAATGGAAACCTGTGAATGTGGAGGACACACTGATGGGTTTGGTTGAGTAACCAAAGCTGGGTGTCATCGTGTCAATCAAAACACACCAGGCAACGTTCCAAAATGACAACCTGTGAATAAGATCTCTGCAGAAATCATATGGAATAATTAAAATTTGGGGAAGATGTTTCAATTTTTGTCTCCTTAAATAGTGATAATTCCAATTTGAGAGGGTGCTTAACTCTCATTTATGAACACATGCATTTTTTCGAAACAGCAGTGCTGAACCATAAGTCCAATTAAAAAAACACAACATCCCCCCCAAAAAAACCACCTTTTTTTATGTTTGTATGAATAATTGCATGAATATATATGCATGACAGATGCAATTTAGTTGTGCTGAATAAGCACTGCTACAACTATTGAGAAAGAGTGGAACTCTAGTCTGCTTACCCCTCTTGCAAATTGCTCACTCCCTGATGATGGCAGTGACATTTCTGGTGCTACTATAGCAATATATTAAATTTACTGAAATATTTTGGTGACAGAAGCTCTGACTTCTTGGAACTTCATTAACTCTGAAAAGCTACTTCCTGTGTTTTGCACACAGTAGTTCAAGGGCAGGAGAAACCCTTGCTGTTTGCATGTTCATGTTGATTGCTGGAAGGATATAAACACAATGCTGAGGAACTTGCCATGCTTCCCCTTTGGTGTTTTACCTGTAGTGTGCATGGTAAAGCATTGTTAGAAACACATGACAATTTAAAATCAAATATCAGGATTGCTTCCTGATAATGCATAACAGAAAACTGTTCACACTGATATTTCTGAGCTCTTTGAATGTATGATTGGCTTGGCAGAATCAGACTGGGCTATCTAAGCAAATTCAGTCTCCTTCCCCCGGATATTGTTACTCTGGCACAGTCTGTGTGTTCCAAGGCCTTTCATGAATTTGCAGTGGATAGCTAATCAGTTTTATGTGCTCCTGATCTATGAGAATAAGATATATAACGTACCGTCTCATACCTGCCAACTCCCATTCAATTTTGTGAGCACAAGGGTTCTCAAATGTTTATACGGTTGATCACATTTCCATCCAGACTGCTGTGTGGGCCACCTGCCCCTTCTTTGCAAAAACATTCCAGGGGAATTAGAGCAACTGACTCCTGAGGGATGTCTTTACTCTAGTTTATGGAGTTTTTAGTGAAGGTCAGCAGCTGGAAATAAGGAAGAGAAAAACAGAGCAGCATAATCTTACTTACCTATCTGTGAAGCATGAAGAAATTTATAGATCACATGGTCCTGACTCACTATGCAAGAAAACCTCTGACCATTTCCCAGCAGTGTAATTTATTTGAATGTTATATACATATACAGATGAAAAAAGGAAAGCAGGGAGGATGTGTTCATGCCTGTCCAGAGATTGTTAATGAGTAAGAAGAGAAAGTACTTGTCTTTAAGGCAGTTCAAGGCCAAGACTAGAGCACCCAAGTTGGTGAGGTACTGTCATCAGACCGAGAGATTTATGCAGGGTCACTCAGCCTGCTCTGTTTCCACCATAATATCTACCAGGAGTAGCCTCTATTGGATTGAGTTGCCAGCTGACCAGCATTTTTGTTACCTCGCTGAAATTGCTGTTGGAGCTAGACCTGGTTTTGGAGTAAGATCTTTCTTATGAAGTGTGCCTACAGGGCACTTTTCTTTTAAGAAAATGTTCAGATTAATTAATTATTTGATTTTCAGTGAGGCTATTTCCATAATGGGTTTCCAAAGAAAGAATTCTTTGAAAGTCCTTTCATTCTCAGTTGGACATTGAGGTATGTACTTAGCCTTAAATATGAAAAGCCTTTTACTGAATTACTGATTGATAACTTCTGTTATTGAGATCTTAACAGAAAATAGGTTTGTGAAAAGGCTGTGCTCAGGCTGAGAAGAAGCCTGTACTTGTAAAATATTTTAATAGTAAAATATTAATATTAAATAATAGTTAAATTAATAAAAATAAAATATTAAATAATATATACATAAATAATATATATTACATAGTTACTTTTGTTTTCATTTAATACACGAGGATTGTGTATGTAGCTAACTGTGATTGCAGTGACCTGAAATGGTATGCTCACTTAAGTTTGTGGCTTCCCTATGGTGGTAGTTTAAGCTACATTTTTATGTTCATCAATTTGGTAGGAGGACATGGAAAAAAAAAGGTTGTTTTGCAAAGACTTGTGAGATCAATTCTGAATGACAAAACTGATGTGAAGTGGGAGGACTCAAGGAAATGAGACTGGAAGAAAGAAGCATTTTTTTGCTTTCAATTAAGGCACAAAGAGTAATTTTCCTAAACCCCAACCAACCAAGAAACAAAAAATGTCATACTATCTCCTACATTTCCTTCAGGGAAGGTATGCCTTACAAGCCCATGTAGATTTATTTATACTTGTATACTGATTTTTTGGAGTTTGATGAATAGAGAGGAGTATACTCTAGAAATTCAGATCAATCAGTTATGTTATAGAGATTGTTGCATTTATAGTTTCTTTTTTTTTCATTTATCTAAATTTATTTCCTACTGTGTGGACTAGTCTTCAGTAATTCTTTACAAGCGAATTGATATACATGTTCCTCACTTTCTTGACTGATTTCAAGTTAGAAAAATATTATTTCCTTGTTTTACAAGCCATTCAGGGTTAAGTATTTCAAAGAATGTGAAAGATTCAAACCTTGTGGTTATAGTGGTCAGACGCATACCTTATTATAGCTATGCTCCACATGAAAATATGAGAATATTTTGATATTTCCTCTATTTCTGAATTGTAAAATACTGCATGTAATGCATTGTCGGAGTAATGGACATTGACATAATACTTAGTTTTATGTGTTAGGCATCTATACTTAATGTCTTTGCTTGCTTGTCTCAGAAGAGCAGAATTTGCAGCAGAAGCCATAGAGATATTTCTGCAGTGTTGACAATCTGTCAAGAATTTTTGTTCAACTCTGTATTTGCTTAATTAACATATGTTAGTGCATGTACTTCCTTATATATATAGATGCATACATAAATGCAATTTAAATATGTATTTACAAATAAAATTCTATAGCAATAAAATTATTTAAACATAATTAACCTGTGTTCCAGTCACTGAAAATGTAATAAATTATACAGTAAATACCAAGTAGTAATAATTTTCAAATTACTATGCTCTTTCTACTTTAAGAAACAATTTTTGAGTTCTTTTTTAGGTTCTTTCATGTTTTAGAATTGTAGATCAGTTCTTATAGCTATGTTATATTTTGCTTTCTTTGTTCTTGGTGCTCATTTTTATATAAGAAAGCAACTGTGTCAACTTTGGTTCACTGAGTCTTAGTCTTTATTAAATATTATCATTACTGAGGAACGGCTTGCTTTCCCATCAGTGTTCAAAATAAAGGTTCAAACTCTTTTTTACTTCTTTTGTATGCTACACTTAACTCTCTGAAGGACTGAAGGTATTTTAGGTACACACTATTGCTTTGTACTTGTTTGAAATCCATTGTTTTGTACCTTATTGTAATTCAAGATTATATTCAGCAGAATAGGCTATAAGGGCCTTCCATATTTCTTTTTTAATTGGCTCTTATCTGAATGAATTTTACTTGTTTGTTTGTTTGGGTTTTTTTGGTAGTTGGTTTGGTTTTTTTCTTTTTTTTTGTCCTGGCACCTTTTAGATTTTTGGCACACAGCTGCAACCTGTAGCTTGTGGGCTTAGAGGCTTTTCACTGAAGCCCTTCGCAGCTAACTTGTAGTAGCGTTGTCACATCAGGTTTGAAGTTCCCTGCCCCTGGAGGATGACTAAAGCCTGAGAGAACTTTAGTTTGCCATCTACTGGAGAAAAGTGTTTTTATTCCCTGGAATTCACTTCTACATTTGTACCAGAGAAACCATATTAAGGAATCAGTCTTTGGACTGATTTCAAGTGACCCATTCAGGTGGAGTAGTTTATTCCATGTTTGTAGTGAAGTGTAGAGGAAACCTGTAGTCAAACATAGGTTGGTGGCTGTAACTGAAATTAAAATGGTAGATCAGAAGGTCTTACTTACTGCGTCTGACTTGTTAGCACTTCCGGTGCTTCCAGGTAGTCTCACTGATCTTGGATATGATAGAGTCTTTAAAGGAAATGGGTTATAGGATAAAGGTACACAGTAAAAGAGAGCGTCTTTTAAACAGATTTAATCTGGGAACACAGGTACTAACATCCAATTAAAAATAATACTGTTACTGCCAGATGAAGCACAAGTTACCATTAATTTTTTTCATGCACCTGTTGCACTCTTTGAAATCACTTTGAGTACCTATTTGCAATCATTTGGTGAAGCATTATTATTACCTACTTAGAATATTTACAAGGTTCTCGTTCATGGTGGATATCATAAGAGACCATGATGGAGCTTCTAGAGTTAAATCAATAGATCCACACATTTTGTTAACCTTCTGTTTCAGATTTAAGTCTGCTCAGTTAGTTTACATTAGGCACGCTCGGAGCTGTAACAGAGACATCAGTATATGTTCTCTCCCCTACTAATATTAAATAAATATTTGCAAAGTCACTCCTACGTTGGTAAACTTCTTGTATGAGCTCCCTTCTGGTCTTTTGGCAGCGTTACAGCAGCTATTCATCACTGTGTTTAGGATTTCCAATTTTATTCTACTGACATGTATTAACATTGTGTTATGATATCCAGCAATTTTAAGTGTTGACAGTGTTTCTAAATTTATATGTTCCTGTTTTCTTTGAGATATCTGGACTTGAAGAAACACCACATGGTGTACAGTGATTGCCTAGCAGGTAGACAGGGTAAAGACTTAATTTATAAAGTTATCTATTAAATTTACAGAATTGAATAATTTAAGTATTCGATTTATTACTAACAAACAACTCATTCATAAATAAATAATATGTAAGTGAATAATAATTTAAGAATGATTAAGAAAATTAATTATATTTTAAAGACACTATTATAATCATGTAATAATTTAAATATTTGTGTTAAAATAATGCCTTAATTTAAGTATATTAGTATTTTTATTGATACAGTAGTTTCAGTTCTTGTGGTGTATATGGTGTCTGAACTGACTTTATATCACAGATAGCTATGCTTTGATGACCAAACTGATTAAATATTTTCAGATACAAATACTTTGACTGAAAATATCATTTTCAGAAATGTAAAGATTGAAATATTATTTCAAAATTACAGCAAAATTTTGCAATCCCTAGAATCTGCAAGAAGATTGTATTCTGTAAGAGAAAAAAATCACTAAAGATTTCCAGTATAATTTGAGTATAATAATGTGTATGAGATACGTTATATAAAGAATTGTAGATTTTTTTAATAGAAGTTAGATGGTCTGTAAGTGGAAACAGCTTCAGAGTTATTTTCCTGTTTTTTTTTCTTCTTTGTCTTTGAAATTTTTTGTTTGCTTTTAGTATTAGCTCTGCTTAACAACTCTTTAGCCCTTGATCTAACCTCACCTGTGTGTATTCACAAGGTGCGCAGTAATCAGTGACATCAATGGGAGCTATAGGTGCACTTCGTTAAATTGTTTGGAGACAAGTTGTACGTGTCTTATACGGGTTTTGGTAAAGTCCCAGTAACATGGCTCTAGTGTTCATACATTCTACTGTAACGTAAATAAAAATGAATAAGAATTATGATTTTGTTTTCAATCTGATTGGTTTTTTTCTTTATTATAAGTCACATGGGTAAATCCCAAATAGTCAGTCCTTTGGAATTTTGGAGATGTGTTTTCTGCAAGTAATCTCAGAAAGAATATCAGAATTTACAAATAAAGACCAAAAATATATTTTTTCTTGAAATAAAGCAAATCATGGATTAGGGTCTTAGAAAAGAAGAAGGGACCTCAGAACCCCAATTTTTCAGGGTACATCAGGATTTCAGAAATAGCAGAAATTTTAAACTGTCATAGAAAAAATGATGTAACTAGTGTAACAGAGCTGATACTAATATTTGAGTTTCTGTTGAAGCTTCATGAAACTCAGCAACACAAAAGCTGATGAGCAGCAAGTATGTTGCTGTTTAGGTAGTATCAGCACATCAGCAATCAATTACAGTCATCCACTGAGGGCAAAAGCATACTGTGGTGGTTTGGTCTAGGCCTTCCTTGGTGACCAGTTTGTAACCAAGGAAGGGTCCAGATTTACCCAGTATTCCCTACGATTTTTACATAAGCCAGGCTATAAGAAGAAAGGAGGAGAGGCCTTCGCTCTCTTTCCTTCTGACGCCTTGGAGGTGCAGGTTCCCTGCTGTCAGGTCTGCCATGTTGGGGAGCGAGGCCTGGTAAGGCCTTGCTGACCTTGGGAGACGGAGGTTGCCGGCGATCGTTCCGGAGCGACTCTCGGTTGTCCCAAGGAGAGTAGTGAGCTATTTTCTTTGCTAACTCTTTTAGTTGTTAGATATTGGGTCACTAATCGGGATACATATATATATATTTTATTTTGGTTTTGTTCCTTTTCCCTTCCCCCTTCCCTTTCCCTTGTGAAATTGTATATATTTTTAATTGTATATAATTGTAATATAAGTGTAAATATACTTATATATCTCACTTTAACTGTCTCTCTCGTTTCGGGTTTTCTTGGTTTTTTTTCTCCCTCTTTCTCCCTGAGGTTTGGAGGGGGGGGGAACTCTTGTGGTAGGGTTTGGAGACTTGGCAGGGAGCCAGCTTCAAACCATATCACATACAAATACTGTGGAGTTGCTGTATAAGGTTTTCTGAGGATGAGCTGGTTTCATGACTAATGATCCTGCTAATGGGATGGAACAGCGTTATCACAGAAGGACTACTTTTAGGTATTAGTCATTAGCCTCTTACACATATTGTGCGACAATACTCTGTAGTAAAAACAGTCTTCATTTGTGATGACCCAGTGGATTGAAATGTTACCATGTTTTTTTGGTTGAACTGACTGTTTAAATCTCCGTTTTTAACCTCAGAAATAATTCTGTTGGTTTGTTTTTTGTTTTATTTTTTTTTTGCAAAACACTTTGAGCAGATTTTAATCCTGTTGTGTTCCGCAGCATTTCAGAGGAAACTTTTGCTCCTTCCAACCCAGCAGCAGATTGGGTAGTAGTCTTTTCAATAGTAGAAAATAATACATAACTGTAAAGGCCATTTAGTTTAAAATAAGCAAGGGAGATCTTGTACAGATTAACTGATCTGAAAACAAGGTACAAAGCTATATGAGAAATTTAATCTATTAAAAAAAATTATGAAAATGATTAAAAACAACTACAATTGAAAAGAATACTGAGGGAATCCCTAACATTTTATATAATTACTCTAATATAATATTTTCATTAAGAAATAATTCCAAAGATTTCTGAAGCTTCAGTGAATTAAACCTACAGTAGGCAATATATCTTTCCAGACATAAAGACCCTACGTAATTTGCCAATTCATGAATTAGGAATGCACATAGCACATTGTTCTATAAACTGCTAACAAGAAGGTCTGTATGGAAATATACCTTCTGTATTGCATGATTTAGATCTGCTGTGTAAATCGTCTTCATTAAGTGTTAGTGGAGGATCTGACCAAAAAGCTTTAAGAGCAACACTACAGGGTAGAGAGGAGTAGTCTGTGATAAAGACAGACATCATCAAAAGTCATCTGTTTGAAGCTAGCCTTTTACCAACTGTCTCCTTTTTCATAGATCATGTAGGAAGTCTTTACATACAGTCACTGTGAACTTGTTTGAGGGGAAAAAACATGTCTTTGTTATGGGGAAAAATTTTTTTTGAGGTACGTTCTGGAACTGAGTAAAAACAAATACTGATTCATGCTTCTTAGAGAGAAACAATATTAAAGAACAAAAGCACACAGATCTTGAAAACACAATAAAGACTTTTAAAGATTATTTGATAAATGTGGAAATTCAACCATAATTGCCAGTAAGTGATTAATTAATGGACTGTGTACAGCCAATGTAGATGACCACCAGAGAAAACCAACCTGACAGACAGATGTTAATGTTCTAATCAGTTAATGTTGGTAAGAATAACTGATAATTAGAAAATTTGGAAAGTGACTTTTCACTGCTAGAATTTCGTCTGTCAGCTGTGAAGTGCTGGGTCCTGCACTTGGTTATTGGGGTACAATAACCACAGGCAACGCTACAGGCTTGGGAAAGAGTGGCTGGAAAGCTGCCCAGCAGAAAAGGACCTGGGAGTTCTGTTTGACAGCTGGCTGAACATGAGCCAGACATGTGTCCAGGTGGTCAAGAGGACCAATGGCATCCTTGCTCATATCACAAATAATGTGGTCAGCAAGACAAGGGCAGTGATCATCCCCCTGTACTCAGCACTGGTGAGTCACACCTTGAATCCCATGTTCAGTTTTGGGCCCCACACTCCAAGAAAGACATTGAGGTGCTGGAGGATGTCCAGAAAAGGGCAACGGAGCTGGTGAAGGCTATGGAACACAAGTGTGATTAAGGGTGGCTGAGGGTTGTTTAGGCTGAGAAAAGAAGGATTGGGGTGACCTTATTGCTGTACAACTACCTGACAGGAGGTTGTAGTGAGGTGGTGGTTGCTCTTCCAAGTGACAAGTGCAGGGGTGAGATGAAGTGGCCTCAAGTTGCTCCAAGGGAAGTTTAGATATTAGGAAAACTTTTTTCACCAAAAGGGTTATCAAGCATTGGAACTGGTTGCCCAGGGAAATGGTGGAATCACCATCCCTGGATATGTTCAGAAGGATGTGGATGGGGCACTTGGAGATATGGTTTAGTGGTGAGCATGGTTGTATTAGATTAATGGTTGGACTCAATGATCTTAAAGGTCTTTTCCAACCTTAACAGTTCTATGATTCTAAATGTTGCTGGGTTTCTCAGAGCTAATTGTTGTGATTTCTCCTTGATGGAGATTTTTTTCTTATTTATCCAATACTGAGAAGTTGTCTTTAAAAAAAAAAAAGACGAATATATTTGAAGTGTTGATGCTTGTGTTGAATTTACAAGGATATGTAAAACCAAGATATTGCAGCAATATTCATTAAAAATCTATAGTTCTTCCTGTCTGCAAATTTAACTGATCATCTGCTATTAAATGAAAAATCACTTTTGAGACATACATGCAACACAATACCCACCCAAAGTTTGAGAGGCTATGAAGTCTACATCAGATACACTGGCATATTTTGGAAGGATATGTAATTTGTCCCAACAAAGCTTGAAAATATTTAATAAATTTGTCTTTTAAAAATGTAAATGGCACTTATTTCTGGGTGACACAATTTATATTCAATTCTATTTGATCTTTTAAAATAGTTCTTATTCTGTGTGTTTTCCCTTGTGTTAATTATCAGCTAATCCATTTGATCAACTGTGAATTTCTCTCATGACTTATTTTCAACCAGGTCTGCCTTGCACATCTCGCTAATACATGCATTCGAAAAAAGTATTCTGAGTTGAAAGTGTAAACAGCACATAAAAGCCTTTCCAATTACTTTACAAACAGATTCAGTTTCTGTAAATATGTTTACCAAGCTGAAGTACATTGAGAAGAACTGCCTATTCTGAATTATTATAACTGTAATACTGCTTGCAGCCAAAAATGTGTGGTTTATGTCTGTGTATGCGAATGGGAAAAAGAAGGGCTTGCTTTTCCCTTTGCACTCATACAAACTCATGCATGTTTCTGTATCAAGTAAGAAGGATTGGTTTGGGATTTTTTATCTAGAAAATTGACAGATTACAGCAAGTCCCTGCTTTGTCAGATCCAGTATTGTGTTTATGAAAGTCTTCAGTGCCACAGGCTTGAAGTACAGTTGCAAACCATTAAAATCACATAAATATGGTTCAACTTCCATAATCCAAGTGTTGTTCTTATCATGGTTGTTTTTTAAACTTTTTTTTTTTAAAATTTAGCTAATGACACTTTTATTTAGAATCACAGAAATACATCACCATATTTACACTTTAAAAAAAATAGTTTGTACTGATATTATTATGAGTGAGTTTTAAACTGGTGAATGCCTTAAAAAAGGTTGGGTTTGTGGGTACTTTGTAATATCATAGGGCATTTCTGAGAATAATTGCTTTTTTCTACTTCTTTCTTTCTTATTTCCAAGTGGACAAATTTTACTCTCTTTTGAGAATTATACAAATCCTGTAATAACTTTTATTATGGATCACAGCATTGAAAGGTTTAATATAAAATGACCATACCAGGTAGTACATCTGAGATGTGATTTCATGTCTGCTATGCTGGGAATGATTTCAGATTCTGTGATGTCTGTCTGTGAAGTAAGAGGGCAGGAGCTGGATGAGGATCTAGTCGTGGTTCCACAACTTTGCCTTGAGTCCTCATATTGTCCTTGATGAGCACTGGCAGATGGGGATGGCTGGCTCTGAACTCCGTCACAGCCCCTAGGCTACATCTCCCCCTTCTTTTCTCCTATGTTGCCCATCCCTCAATCTCCTCTTGTGCGCTCTGGAAGCTATTCACTATTCAAGGTCTGAGAGGAGATACAGAAACTTCCGTTGCTGGTCCTGTGCTTGGTGGGGCTTCTCCTTGCAGGTCTGTCCCCAGCACAAATGAAACAGAGCGTGCAGGGGACAGCTGCTACAACTGATCAAAGCAATGTGGTGAAAGATGCGGGTGCCAAGTAAGAGAGGTGTGATGAGTTGTTAAGGAAACTTGGACACAGTGGGAAGTCCCTTAGAGAAAATGTGTTTTCCTTTAGTGGCAAATTTAGAGTGTCTGTAAGTATGTATGTGTATAGTTTATATGCATTACTATTTCATACAGTCTAACTAATTTGTGACTTCTAACTCTTCAGGAGTGGCCAACAGACTTTTGTGAAATGTAGGGAGAATTAATATGGGCTAAGGAGTACAATAGCTTTCCTGGAGTAATTTCTTAAAGAATGAATCATGCATTATAAAAATCAGTGTTTTAGTTGCCTGGAATAATGAAGAAAGTCTAGGTTGGAAGACAGCTCTGAAGATCATGTGGTCCAACTTTCTTTTAAAAGCAGGGTTTAAGATTAGTCTATCAACTATTTTTGTTATTGCACCATGATTAAATTATTTTAAGCATCCAGACGACAGAAACTCTTCTGTGGAAAACCTGGAGTCTAGCTGATCAGGGAACTTGTCTGACTGTGTGAGTGTGGGGTATGTAGGGGGTCAAGTAGGGCACCTGTGGGCTCACTGGAGCCAACCATTGTGAAGGGCATTGGTCCCAGCCTGGGTGGTGCGAGTGTGACTGCCAGAGTGGCTTCTGGATGGTTTCCTGGACAGGAAAGTTTCCTTAACACACTGATCCTCCCAGTGTGTTTTTTGTTTTGTTTTGTTTTGTGTTTGTTTGTTTGTTTGTTTGTTTTTGTTTGTTTGTTTTTGTTGGTTTTTGGTTTGGTTTTGTTTTGTTTTGTTTTCTGATTTTTTGTTTGTTTGTTTGTTCCCTCCCTCCCCCCGCTTAATTATATGAGGTTGGTATTTCCACTGTTCCCGTTTCTGCCTGTTGTTTCTGGTTGTGTCATTGCTGATCCTTATGTAGAGTGTTACCTCCACCTTTTCTATCACCTGCCTTTTTTATGCATTAGAAGCCATCTTTTCTGTAGGCTGAATAAGCCAAACTGCTTTAACCATGTTTATTGTATCACGTTCTTCAATGCTTTACTCATCTTGGAGACCTACTTTTGTGGAGAACAATTGGTGACCCCTCTATTGTTTCTCTTGAACTGGTATTACCAAACTAATGCCAATAGAACATATTGAAAATGTGGACTACTAAATACTGAAGAAAAGATGGGGAATGAGGGAAAGGAGATTTAACTTACAATGTTACAATGTGGTATTAATCATACTGCAAAATATTTACTTTTTTTCTGTTGTGTCTTCATATTTTGGACACAGTGCCCCCTGTCCCCTCGTAGCTGATGTTTAAATTATTGTGTCTTTTTTCTATGCTTTTTAAGGATTCTTGTTGGAAAGGGTTTTTCTCAACATTTCATGAAACCAGGGCTAGCAGGTCATTCCTACAGAGGATGGTGATCTTTCTGTTCTTAAAACTGTATGAGTCATGGTGTTTTATTAAACTAGCAATCATACATAATTCAAATGAGCACAGCCCCGTGTCACCAGAAGCTGTGATTCATCCTACTGATATTGCCTGAGCTACCTTGAAGGACAGTGCATTGGAAATCTAGTCCTTTTTGTTGTTCTTGGAGAACTCTGCTCTTGGAATTCTTCATAACATGTGAATTCGTACTCCTTCAGAGAAACTAAATGCAATATCTTTTCAACAGGACAGAAGGTAGTATCTACAACTAAGTTTGCCTAATATGAAGTAAAACAAGGTGCTTCCATCTCATAGTCTTTAGTAATTGGTTACTTGTAAGAGGGAAAGAATTATAACAAAATAGTCAAAATATTTTTATTAGCAACCTGCTAATAAAAGTAATTGCGGTGGCATGTTTCCTGTAGAAATCATAATCTCTGTATGCTGTTGTCTTATCTCTTTTTTGCTTGAAATGGTCTTTGTCAGCTCCACTGCCCCTTTGTTATTTGTGGGTAGTTCTTAAGAAAAAAACCAACACTTTGTCTGTCAAACACTGTCTTTGGTCTGTGTAATATTCATTGTTCATGGGACATGACAGATAATAGGTGAACATCTAATGTTTAAAACCAAAATAAAAAGTGCAATCTCCTTATACAACTGTGGAAACCAACAGAAGAGAAGAACTGAAATAATAAATGAACTATCAGAGTTCCAATTTTTTAGACTGCTCTACATTAGTGTAGTGTTTTGTTCTAAATGAAACCCACTATGGAAATAACCCACTAGCTCTTTTTCGTTCCCCTCTCCCCAATATCTAGGAAGTACTTGCTTTCTAAATTGGTTTGTTTTCTTTGTTTATAATAATAGGTGAAAAAGGCTGGGATGCATCAGCACTATGAGACTTTAGATCCAGGTGACCAGCCTTTCTGGAACAGAAGGTCTGTGTTCCCTCTTCAGTGTTGGGAACTTTGCAAAGCTTGGCTTCCAGAAACACACCTCTTACACTTAGCTAATTCACCAGTAACTATTTTCATATGAATAAGAAAAATGCAGAGAGTATTTTCGGGGATACCTCTGAATCCATCATAATATAGCAGAACATTCAGTCATTAATTATATTCCCTTTCCAAAATGCTTGTTTGTTTGTTTAGGTAAGTCTGCCTGTCATCAAGACACAATACCATATGGGGAAAAAAACCCCGCAAACAAATCTTGTGTCACCATAATATCGTCGAAAATTCCCAAAACACTAAGAGATATGCTGAACAGCAGCTTAGTTCTTGGAAGGGATCAGACATTAAAGTAAAGGGTAGAAATAATCTCTGGTC
The DNA here is from genome assembly GCF_003945595.2 of Pipra filicauda. Taxonomy (NCBI): domain Eukaryota; kingdom Metazoa; phylum Chordata; class Aves; order Passeriformes; family Pipridae; genus Pipra; species Pipra filicauda. The sequence goes on along the minus strand of NW_024104457.1, from coordinate 647,893 downwards.
CTTCAGGCTAGGGGACATGCAGTTAGTAATATGTTTTTGCTATGCCTCCTAGTTTAAAAAAACCCACTGCCCTAGAAAATTAAAGTGAGATGTGCATGTAAACCCACCAGCATTTCATTGCTCCCATGTTTAAATTGTTGTACCTAGAACTGGTACCCATCTCTCATACCCTGGGATACACCTCTGTGTGTCATCATCTAGCTGTGTTGGGATAAATTCCAGGTACGCATTGCATGTTTTTCTCATGTGTTATAACTCCCTTTGAAGACTCGTGTGCTTAAAGCAGGGAAGAAGCTAACAGGTGTAATGCAGGTATCAGGGTTGCTTACGACTTAGTGGAGTACTGCACCACAGTATTATGTGTACGTGGTATTTGTAATCCGCCTTTTATGGTATAATAAGATTGTCATGGAACACACAGCAAATCCGTGGGATCCTAAGGAACTAGGGACATTTAAAATTCACTTGTGCTTTTGGCAAGATCATGACAGTAGGTGAAGTAGATGGATTTAGAAAGGAAAGAGGTGTTTGTGATGGGCAGGAAAGACATAAACTGGCAATGTTTAGGACTAGAAACAGTCCCACTGTGAAAAACTAGACTATGATTAAGATAAAATTCTGGAGCATTTTCATCTCCTATTGTCAGGCAAGTCAGTGGAGCTAAGATGAATGAGGTTTTCACGTAGTGACCACTGTGCCTTTGTTGGTCCCACTGTTCTGCATACATATGTAGTAAATTTTCTGCAGTCTTAGTGGGGTGCAGCAGTACCTTTTGATGGGCATTTGGATCTGTGCTTTCTTTTGGTTTTCACTTTGACCAAAGGCTAGGTCCCACAGTTCAGTGTCCTATGCCTCAAAAACAAGGAGTGGCACTTCAGTTGCCCAGTGGTAGAATTGTACCCTTATCAAAAGCTCCATCTTTGAGAGATGGATAGTTGAAAATAAAGTTCTTTCTCTTCTGTTAAATCCTTTTGATACTTCGCCTCTACGGCATCTATTATTTATTATTACTATTAGTGTTACAAACCTGCAGTCTCTGAGGTCACCATTATGCAGGAAGTTAAAGCAGGATCTTGCTTATTGTGTAGCAAGCAAAAGTACCAGACACTGACTGGAATATCTAGATTTCCATACTATAAATACTAAGTAGGATGTTAATTCTTGAGAACTGAAAAAAATTGCAGTCAAAATAGTACAACTGCCTTACCTGGAACTGTCTCTGATTACTTCTGAGCTCTGTTTCTGTAGCTCTTTAAGTCTGTATGATCCATAAAGATTTCAGTGACAGATGTATTTACCATGTACTTACTGAGATTTCTGATTTAAACACAAGGAAGGCCATTATTGCACTGCTTTCATAGTCAGTGATGATAACTTCACCCCATGTTGCTTTTCCAATTATTTTTCTGTGATACTTGAGTTGCACAGTGAGTCTATTTATTTTATGAAGTTTGGGAAATCAACCTGCAACATTTTCAGAATTTATCTGTTTTGCTTTTTGACAGTCCTAAGTAATGCTGTCTGTGGTGTGTGGCAGGGTCTTGCTGAGTATGATGTGGAGGGGTTTTTTCTTTTTACCTGAGCTTTGTAAGTATGTAAGAGAAATGAAAGGGGGTGGAGATCAACTATATATATTTTTTAAAAAAAAACAAACTAAAGCAACCCCCAAACCAAATAGAGATTGCTTTATAATGTCAGTATATTTTAAAATGATCTACAGGTGGTATCTTAAATAAAGATTGATAATTTTTGAGAGACCTGCTATCTCACTGTGGTTGGTATAACTGCATTCACCTTTTTCTGTGTATTTAGGGAAAAAAACCCCAGTGCTACTTTTCCAGAAATAATGTTTCTAAATCAAAATTTCTGGAAATAATATGTAATAATTCACTCTTAGACAGGCTCAATAATTCAAGGTCATGGACTCTATCTCAAAGTCATTGAGTAAACTAATGAAGCTACACATCTCTTTATTTCTTAGACCATGCTCTTTACCTGAACTCAAACAAAGTAAGAGTGATTCACTTCATATTTATATTGTAAATATGAAGATGAACTGATAGTAGTAGGAATTCTGAAGGAGCTGGGATCAGATTGATAGCAGACAAGGGAAGAACCACTGAATAGGGCAGACTTGGACATATCTGTGCTATACTGAACTATCAGTCTGTATTGTGCTTCAAGAAACACATCTCTCCAGTCTGTATGCAGGAAACACATCATTCATGAACGAAGGTGTCAGTGTGCATGTGACAGACAGCTGAATTTATGTGGTTCTATATATTTGAACTGGGAAGTACTGCAATATTTTTTAAAAAATATATATTTTGTCCATATTTGAAAGAGATACAGAGTAACTTTTGTACTCAATATCTTCATTCTGTTGAATTGACACTTTCTCAATTACAGTTTTTTGAAAAAAAAACCAACACAACCACCAACAAAACCAGGAAAATTTACATATGATTTTATAACTTATTAAATGAAATATTTAAACGTAATTTACATACTTAAAACCTGAAGGAATAAACAACTACAATTCTTAGTAGCTATTTAGATCTTAGGCCTATGTGCTACATGCCTTTACATGATCACATTCCTAATTAATTGCCCACTGAATATAATCTCTTATTTGATAAATTTTTATTGCAAGAATGTTACTGTTAAGGTTCCATGTAGAGCAATGTCTTATCCCTGGCTGCAGCTAATCATAGTTATTAAAATGGAAAATAAAGCAAAATCTCCTAATAGACTTCTATGGCATGAGGAATTCAAAGGTAAAAATACCAAACAGAAACCTTAACTATGTAAGTTATTGACTTAAGCCTTAAGGCTTAAAGGATTTTTAGAGGGCTGTGAGGATTCAGAGATCTCTGCAATTATGTTTTCATTATATCTAATGTGGCTGTAATTAATGATTTGGGAGTTTAATTGTTAATTAAATTTAATCTTGGGAGTTAACAAGACTGTATCTTTCATTCCATTTTGTTGCTTTTCTTTATAGTTCTTCCAATGTAACAATACTCTCTTGGTGCTGGAATAGGTGTTCTTTACTGCTATAATTTTTTTTTATCATCACTGATTCTGTTATACAGTAGCTATAACCATGGATCCCTAATTGATACCATATTGCACTTAAAAGGCCTGACTAATTTAGTAAACTGTTTTCCTTTCCATGCAGTAGGGCTGAACATGAGTAGTCTGATGATATTTTTGTTTACATTTTTTTAAGCATGAAGGTATGTAATTTTTCTTCTTTACTTTCCTTTTGATTTTTAAGGATATTGTCGTTTACGAGTGACCAGTATTAAAGATATGGGGGATTTGTCCTAGCAGAAGGGCAATCTACACGAGTGAGAAAAAATAATTAGTCTGTGTATACAATGGAATAAGATAGACATTAGAACAATATTGGTTAAAATTGGTCCATTACCTTCTCTGAGAAAGAACAGATAAAAACACCCTTGTGTCTTATTGTCTCTGCTTATGGTTGTGCTTGCTTTGGTCCTTTAATATTTTATTAGTTACTTTGTTTTGGTAGTGTGTTGTTTTTAACTGTAAGGTATATCAATTGTTCTGCCCAGTGAGCATCTCATGGGAAAGGAGGGGACAAACTCAATTGTTTGCTATTATGATGTACTCAAACAAAGCGAGTTAAGCACATTGTGGCACAGAAATTACACAACAGAAACAAATATGTGAGGAGTACAAGACATTTAGATCTGTGCTTTGGCTACCTTGTTATTCCTTTAGGCAACTTGTTACTGAATCTATCTGCTCTCGAGTTTTCTAACCCAATTAATTTGGTAACCAGCTTCAAGTTATATGAACAGACATGCTGCATGTCACTGAGCATGAATGTTTTCAGAGGCCTTTCCATGACTTCACCATAAGCAAATCATATTCTCCTGCTGGAATTTGAGACAGGTATCTGTTTTTTCTGGAGTTTCATCTGAGATATGTACTCTACAAGTTTGCTATTGTTATTCACAGAGAGGCATTTCATGGGGAAAGGACTTGATCCTTTGTTGAAATTTCTTAGCGGTCAGGTACAGCCCTCTGTTTTGACAGGTACTTTTCTTTCACTTTTTGCTTAACAAGTAACTTCTTTGTGTGTAGTTGATTTCTGTTCTGTTCTAAGAAAAATTTAGGCTAAAATATCTGTTCTGTGCTGTCCAGTATTCATTCATATCAGGGACATACAGAAAGAACCCCACCACAGGCTCATTTTTAGCTATGACCAGAGTTCCTGAAGTGACCCTGCCCTGACATTTTTTCTGGTAGTGGCAGCTGCTTCTTGTGTCTACCACCTGCCCATTCCTGTAATCATCTGATTTTAACCTACTCAAACATTTCTTCTTAAAAACAAGAGCTTGTACTTGACAGTACCTGCTGGAACAATCTATGTCATTCTAGGCAAGAAACTGGGGCTGAATAAAGGATAGAGCTTCCATCTTCAGGATGGCCAGGGCAGTGTAGCTTAGGCATGAAAACAGACTTAGCAGCACTTGTCCTTGATGTCAGAGAGGAGGCAGGTCCCCAGATTATCCTGCCAGACCAATAAGAGGCTTGGTGATGGGAGGAGAAGGCATTTTATCAAGTTTCCACAGTCTCTTTTCTCTCTTCTAGTAGCTTGGAAAAGGTTTTGGTTTTGGTTTGGTTTGGTTTTTTTTCTGTTTGTGGGGTTTTTTTGTTTCTTTTATGCTGAATCATGTGTGTTTTCTTGAATATATCTGCCTGTAGAAAAGGAAGGTTGTTCGCTTTATTGACAGGGCCTGAATGAGGCTGCAGAATCTCCATAAGATGTGGCAAAACATTATCTAATTACAGATCAATATGACCCCAGTCACTAATGAAATTTTATGGAACAAAATTGAGCTAAAACCTCATTATCCTTGGACCTGACATAAGTAATTGAATATCGTGATTTGTTTTTGTGAGGGTCATACACTGCAGGTAAAAGAAACTATCAGTCTGCTCTAGAAAGGAATATTTGTAAACTGAAATGTGCATAATGTGGTTTAACTAGACTTACATCATCTGTGCTTCCATTTCTCATTCTGTGAACCAAAAAAGAATTAAGCTGATCTTTTTCAATACAGAGTTGTTTTGAAAAAATATCCTAAAACTATACAGGCTTTTAATAAAACTTTTTAAAGTTATTTATCAACCTGTTTACTTTTATTTGTTATGATCTGACTTCAAACAATTTTTTTGTTCTGCCTTGTCAAGTTTCTTGCCTACCTTTGTAAGCATCTTGAAATTCTAAGGTATTTTGGTTCATCTTTAGAGTGGGCCCACATATGGTGTGTCACTCAGGGCTACAGGGAGATTGTTAAAGGGAATTTTATATATATTGATAAGGGAAATCTAGCTGTCTAGGAGGTACAGAAAATGCCTGTTAGTCTCCATTTTCTGAATAAACAAGCTTTATAAAAGAACTGTTCCTGCTTGAAGTAATTAACACAGGGAAGTGTTGATGGCTGCTCCAGTTTTTATTTCTACTATTTTCCTATGTGCCTGGCACTATTCAGAGCCCTACACCAAATAAGATCATATTACTGTGTTATATTCATCTTCTTTCACATTCTCTAGCATCAGCGATAGCAATGCAAGATAAAAATAGGCATCAAAATCCACGCCAAAGACGAAAATGCCCCAAGATTAATGTCTCGGCAGAAGGATCTATCCTTTAGTTGGTCTGCACAAATAAAGAGAAAAATCGGGCGAGGAAGGCAAGACACCAGCATGGCTGAGTAGGGAACTACTTGTCAGACTAAAGGAAAAGAAGCAAATGCATAAACATTGTAAACTAGGACAGGTAACCTGGGAAGAGTATAGAGGTGAAGTTTGGTTTTATAGGGATAGGATGAGGAAGGCGAGAAGCTCGAACTGAAACTGGCAAGGGATGCAGAGAATAACAGAAAAGGCTTCTACAGGTATGTTAATCAGAAAAAGAAGGTCAAAGAATAAACAATGCTGGAAAACTGTGAATGAGGAGAAGGCTGAGGTACTCAACAACTTTTTTCCTCAATCTTCAGTGGCAACCTCTCTTTCCATGCCTCTTGAGTGGATGGATAGCAGGATGGGGACTGGATAAGCCAAGTCCCTCCTACTGTAAGTAAAGATCAGGTTCATGACCTCCTGAGAAACTTGAATGTACATAAATCTATGGGACCCAATGAGATGCCTCCCAGAGTCCTGAGGGAATTGCCTGACGTAATTGCCAAGCCACTCTCCATTGTATTTGAAAAGTCATGGCAATCAGGTGAAGTACCAGGTGACTGGAAAAAGGGCAACATTGTACCCATCTTTAAGAAAGGTAGAAAGGAGGACCTTCTGAATATCACAGAACACATCCTCTTAGATGGAGGACAGGGAAGCGAGTCCAGAAAGCCAGTATGGCTTCACCAAGAGCAAGTCCTGTCTAACCAAACTAGTGGCCTTCTATGATAGAGTGACTACATCACCAAGCTGAGTGGTGTGGTTGACACATTGAAGGGTGAGATGCCATCCAGAGGGACTTAGTCTCGAGAAGTGGGCACATGGGAATCTTGTGCGGTTTAACAAGGCCAAGTGCAAGTGCTGCACCTGAGTTGGGGCAGCCTTGATATCAATACAGGCTGGGGGATGAGCAGATTGAAAGCAGCCTTAATGAGAAGGACTTAGGGATACTGATGGATGAAAAGCTGGACATGAGCAGGCAGTGTCCACTTGCAGCCCAGAAAGGAAATTGTGTCTTGGGCTGCATCACAATCAGTGTGACCAGCAGGTCAAGGGAGGTGATTCTGCCCCTCTACTTCATTCTTGTGAGACCCCACCTAGAGTGCTGCATCCAGCTCTGGGTCCTCAGCATGGGAAGGACACCAACCTGTTGGATCGAGTCCAGAGGAGGGCCACCAAGATGATTAGATGGACAGAGAACCTCTCCTGTGAAGAGAGGCTGAGAGCGCTGCGATTGCTCATCCTGGAAAAGAGAAGGCTTCAGGGTGACCTAATTGCAGCCTTCCAGTACCTAAAAGGAGTCTACAAGAAAGGTAAAGACTATTTACAAGGGCATGTGGTGACAGGACAAAGGGGAATGACTTCAAATGGGTAGGTTTAGATTTTTAGTTTGAGTGGTGAAGCACTGGAACAGGCTGTCCAAAGAAATTGTGGATGCCCCATCCCTGGAAGTGTTCCAGGTCAGGTTGGATGGGGCTTTGAGCAGTGTGGTCTAGTGGAAAGTGTCCCTGCCTGTGGTAGGGGATTGGAAGTAGAGGCCCCTTTCAACCCAAACCATTCTATGGTTTTATGATTCTTACTTCATCTACCTCACTTTTGTTTCATCTTCCATATGTGCCAGAAGTTTTTTGTGAGTACTGTACAAATTCTTTTTAATTTTAAAATGCTTTACCACTTGCATGTCATAATTTTCAGCTCTCCTTTTTATTCTTTTTCTGTTCCACTTACTGTTTTATATCAAAGGTCATTATTGATAAGTGCTTAACAAACACTGAAGAAAAGGTTATACCGTGTCTGTCTTTTGCAGGTGATGTGGTAAATCTGGTTTATAGTAGTAAAGTTTGTGTTCCAAGTCATCAATTAGTATAAAAATTGTCAAAACTTATTTTTGCTTTAGAGATATTAATCCTATTTCTGGGATTTTTGCCTCTGTCTCTGGCTTTAAATAAAGTGACAGAGCTAGTAAAATGCCTGTTGCTTGCTGCCTATTGGGTTATTCTTACCTCTAAGTACTGGTGAGCCTCTCAAAATATAGGACCATGAAGATGTACTTGGAAGACTCTCATTTCTCATCACAAAATGAGAGATACTTTTCAGTACCTCAGTTCAGTTTTCTCTTGGCTTCATTTTCAACCTTTGCAGGCTTTCTCTAGTGCACTTGTGCTGCCAGTTCCATAACTGTTTAATATTTCAATTTGTATCAGTATGTTAGAGTGGAATTTATCCTTTCATTATTCAGCACTCATAGATGTGATGATGTGCATTATTTTCATAAGAAGGGAAAACAGTGTACTGAAACCGTCCTTTTGGAGGTAACACAGATATACAGGTCTTACTACATCAGTGAAAAATGATTCTGTTTCTTAAAGATATGTTTATACAAGAGAATAATTTATAAGAATATTTTTGGAGTAGGTAATGTATATAGAAATCCTGCTCCAGCTAATAATAGGATTTTTTTAATTGAATTTCGAGGGTGAAACAGGTCTTGCTAAATATTTGTGTAGTTTTTTTAACAAGTATTTTCTCAGCTGTGTAGTTTCTGGCAACCAGCATGATAAATTATGGATGAAGAGAAAATATATTTTTATGCATTTGGTTAAACAGTAGTTCTACTTAATCGGTTTATTTAAGGCATCTGTTGTGGTAATAGACCAACTTACATGATGTTGACTGTGTATAAAATCTGTCACAGAAATTATGGGTTGTGGGAAGAACAAGAAAGAGAGGGCAGAAATGCAGATACTAAATGCCTGTGCTAAGATCCCATGCACAGTCTGACAAGGCTTTATATCATCCAGGTCGATTAATTTGTTGTTTGGTTAGAAACTTTCCATGATAAAATATATGCAAACCTTTTATCTTAGTGTTTTTTCCTTATTTTTTTTAAAGTTCCTAATATACATGTAATGTTATCGTTGAGCCAGTTTTCTTAGTCAGATTAATAGTGCTTTTGCATCATAATTGTTCCTGTCTATAAAATGTTTTGGCAGCATTTGCCAGTCTATAAACAATAGCCATAGAAATCTATTTATTTAAGAAAAGTTTCATTTTAATGAATTTATCCCGTTTCTGTTTTTCTCTTCCTTCCTTCCTTCTTTCCTTCCTTCCTTCCTTCCTTCCTTCCTTCCTTCCTTCCTTCCTTCCTCCCTTCCTCCCTCCCTCCCTCCCTCCCTCCCTCCCTCCTCCCTCCCTACTCCCTCCCTCCCTCCTCCCTCCTCCCTCCCCTCCGTCCCCCTCCCTCCGTCCTTCCTTTCTCTTTCTTTGTTTGTTTCTTTCTTTCTTTTTTTTTTTTTAATAATATAAGACTATCTTTTTGCACCTTCAGCCACCTTGCTGGTGGGGCAGTGAGAGAAGCAGAAATGACCTTGATGCTGTGCAAGGGCTGCTTAGCAGTAAGAGAAACATCTCTATGTTATCAACGCTGTTTTCAGCACAAACCCAAAGCGTATTCCCAAACCAGCTACTGTGTAGAAAGTTAACTCTACCCTAGCCTAAATGATTACAGATTGGAAGTCTCAAGAACTGCAACATCCTGGATAAGCTAATTCAGTGATCAGAATGTGATCCAGGATCTGTTACAAAGTAGATTTCACTGAACCATCCTTCATTTTTGTTGGCTTTAATGAAAATTTTGGGCAAGTTACACCTTTCTTGCTAGTCTGAAACTGGAAGAGATAAGTTGGGCATGAAACAGAAACATCTGTTCAGTCTTTGAAGGATTGATTTATGTTTTGTAATTTGTGATTAAAGAAGGAATGTCTGTAGGTACTTAAGTCTCCGTAGGTCAGTGTAAAGAAGGGTCTGTGTGTGAAGAATAAATATTTATATTAGGAATTTCCCCATTAAATAGAGACTTTTTTTTTTAATTTTAGCATATCCATAAGATATAGCTAGTGATGCTTTTTTAGACATTTTAAGAACTGTAGGGATTACCACTGGGGATTTATTTTACTTCAACCTGACTGTTGATGGCATTTTTTGCCAATAATTCATGCAACAAACAAGTAATTGCAGATCAGTAAGGACTGCTCCTTTTGGAAGGACATCAAATTTTGCTTCCAAGACTTAGAATGAAAACTGTATTGCACTCTTCATAAGGTAGTAGTTAGCTTCAGAGTTTAACATATATAACCTCATTTTTTTGAATCTGTGACTTCAGTGTACAGACATTGGATGTTATAACTTTATTTTTTATCAGACAATGATTATTTTACATTTAGAAAGGAAATTAATCTCAATTGCATAGTTAGTGGATGCACTTTATCTGCCTTCAGATGGCTCAGTATTGCATTAAGAAAGGGAGATAAAGATTGTTATCCACAAATCACAATTCTATAGTTTTCATGTTGTGACCTTAAAATGTGCAATCACGTTGTCTGGGTGCTGGTTTGGAACAGCTGTTTGCAACCAATTCAATTTCTTTAAGTGAGATAGATTACAGAAACAGCTGGCTATCACATTATTAGAGATTAAGTCTTAAACACACTGCAATTAAAATAATTATGTTATTTCTTTCTGGTTGCAGAAATGCTGCTGGAGTTATGGAGATTAGTCTTGTTCACAGTGACTCTATATCCAGAAATGACTGACTTTTTTAAATAGTAAAAGAAAAAATATGTTACTCCAGTATAGCTTTTATAATAGAGTCATTACTTGAAATACTTTTTTTCTTTTTTATTTCCCATTCCACTGAGGAGGCTTGCTGCTCTTGAAGCACCTTTAAAAGTCTATGCTCTGGGCAGGTGTAGAGCCACTGAGAACTGCAGTTCAGGAAGCTTTGACTCCATTCTACTCCCACTAAAATGAATGGAATGCTGTACAGAATTTGGACTATATCATAAGGTTGTCAGTGTTATATTCATCATCACATTAATTTTAATTGATGTCAGATCTCAGGTACTTTAACTAACAGTCACAAGGAACTTATCTTTAAGCTTACATAATCGTGCAGCCACCATCCTTTTGTGCGTCTCATAGGAATTGAGTCATCCACCCAAAATAACCTTTAAGAGATCATGTATCTTGCATCCTAGGTATTCTTTGGGACAGCTGTGTTTAACTGAAAATATTAGACGTGCACCTCTCAGTATGGATAGAGTTGGTTTTATTTACAGAACCAGGCAATTTTCATTTCCCTTAGGAGCTTTGTCTTCAGCACTACCTCTTGTTTTATTTTTGGTACAGCCCAAGACAGTCTGTAGTGTGTTTTGGAGGGAGAAGGTGCAGGAAGATTGTTTTCACTCTAGTTCCAGATAGTGAATAAATTATTTGATTGTTCCCTGGAGAGCAAAGTGGCACGACCTGCCAGTGAGCTACAAGTCACCCTCAGGACCTTGGGAGTGCGACCAGATGGGCTGGGAACCTTCCCAAGCCCTGGCTCCCGTGCACTGTCTACTCCCCGCCAGCCTGCCTGCTGCACCCTGCACTTCCATCAAAAGCGCATGAGGATCTTGCTCCGAGGCCAGCCCCTAAGGCAAGCCAGGGTTTGAGCCTATTTGTAACAGGCTAACTGAGCCCTTGGGTCTTCTGACCATACTTAGTGCTTTCTGGAACAGTAAGAGGGAGATAAGTCGTTCATAGAGGTGAAAGCTGATGCTTCTCTAGGCTGATAGGAGAGGCTGCTTCTAAAGCCCTCATTCACAAATGATGCTGAAATGTGCTACAATGTCATGATTTCCTGTTGTTCTGTATTCTGATGAAGGGGTTTTATTAGCTAGTCTGGAGGGGAAAAAAAAGTAACAAAGATAAAAAAATTATCCTTGCCTGTAAAAGAGATGGCAAAGGCATTCTGAATAGCCATCATGATTTTTCAGATGTAAAATGTCAGCCTTCGTCATTGTGGCTGTGTTACCAGGCACACTTAAGCAGAGCTTTAGCTTGTCTGTTTAGATTAGAGAGTGTTTCTTTGTAGCTCTGAATCGTGGCAGAAATATGTAATCAATATTTAGCTTGTTCAGCTGTAATTCTTCATCTGATGAAAGTAAAATGACAGGTAATGAAAGATATTTTACTACCTGGAACTATTTTCCCTTGCCATGCTAAAAAACCAAGGCCCTTCTCAAAGGGGTCCCTCATACGACTCTGGCTGCACCTGGGTTATCAAGCTGCCTTTGTTAAGCTGGTGATGTTTTCATGTACAATGATGAATATGCAGACAGCAGTGAGAAGGCAGTACCTTCCTCCGAACAGAGCCATGAGCACAGAAGACTTGTATCTACCTAGTCTAGCTATTCTTGTCTGGCTGCGCAGGTATTTCCTTCCCACACCATCAAACTTCTGAAGACGGTGTAAGCAAAGTAGATAAAGCAACAGCTTAAATAGCTGTGACACCAAGTCAAATGATAGAACAGACAAAATTTCAGAAAATGAAGTCAAAAAGAATAGAGACAGTATTTATTGATGGAGTCAAAGCACATGGGATATAAATGCATGTTCCACGAGTCACAACAAATTACATGGGGACACAGTGGTAGAGCTGTTCTTAAAATTCTGCTGCTATTTCTGAAGATAGAGAACAGTTTTGCTCCAATTAGGCTTAAATGAAGTAGATGCCTAAGATAGTATGGTGAAAACTGTGGATATGTTCTGTAATTATCCAAGGATAGTCATGTTTAATAATTATTGAAGTAAACTGTGGAAAATATTTGAAGTGCTCCTGTGCAAGAAACCACATAACATATGGCAGTCATCACCAGAGCACACTTGAATGACTGTAGGAGGACTGTGAAAGACACATTTTGTGTCCTTCTTGGATAACTATTTTCTTTATATATATTCAGTCCTTTGGGTTTTTGTGGGACTTGGAGTCTGAACATCAAATGTGGAGTGAGCAGTAAAAAGTCTTAGAGGCAGAAGGGTACAGGCACATCTTTTGCCATGAGGTGTTCAAAGGCCTGTTATTAGCACCAGCATGGGTAAGCTGAAGTGTAGCGCATCTCTGCTGTGTGGTGGGTTCATATGGGGAAACCTTAGCGTTAATGCAGCTCCTAAGTGATATATCTGTGTCTTACAACACAGAAAAAGTTAGCCTGACATGGCTTGCCCTCCTGAGTTCAAGGGCTCCATAGGTTTGTTGTGTGTCTTTTCTTTGGTACTATATACTATATACTATGTGATAGCATGAAGAAGCATTCTGTAGACTGTAAGAAAATTAGAACTATCGGGATCCGCAGAGGAGATGGCGTATCCATCTGATTTATTAGATAGATGTTCATTGCTTCATTATTACTGCATTTATTGCACTGAGATTTCTCCTTGCTGATTTTTCTTTAAGCTAATAAGTGTATGATATTTACAGATATTTACAGAAATTACTCTGGGAATAAACAGGTAAGTGACAATATTTGTATCAAGACTTTGAATATATGTTAAATATAACAAGGCTTTATGTGAACCTCCTTCATGCCCTCAGTGATTTACAGTCATATGTCATCCACTATTTACCCATCTCACCCATTCATGCACCTCTGTAATCCTGTTTCAAATCCTGACCTGCTGTAGCCTCATTTTCTCTCCAGGCAGGTACTCAGCTCCTGCTAATGTGCTGTGTGTACTGAACAGCCTGCTGACCCTGGCAGTGACCTCAGTGGTGATGGCTTGTCTGTGAGCAGCATCTCCTGTCTGGTTTTGTGTTCCTGAATAAACCAAAGCTCAGATACAAACCTAAGAAACATTTTAGGCTAAAAAATCTTACAACAAAAATTTTCACTTTGTCTTATACATAGATATCTTTTAAAAAGAGATTATTTCACTGCAGTTAAACGCAGCCTATTTCTGCAGGGAACCTAGATGCAGGGATCTGAAGGTAAGCCCTTTTTGAATATTTGGTAGTCTTTTGTGACACAGGGAAGACTCAGTTTAAAAATGGGAATCATATCATCTCCTCAAAAGAAAAACACATGAATGAAAACACAAGCATTAGTTAGCACTGTACCTAACTTAGAAATGTGAATAGTCCCCTCTTGTTGGGTTCACCCAGTTACAGACTTCAAGTTTATAGTCTCTTTAATTTGTGTTGGCTGTTTTGGAAATAGACATTTTATGTATTACTGTCCTTTTAGACAGAATTCTTTCCTCCACCAGGCAAAACACAAATTCTCTTCTTCTGCAAATACTGACAAGATAGGAAGTAGTTCATTCTCAAGTGAGCCATTTTGCTCTTTATGCATAATTTGATCGTGTTCTTTCAAACCTGAAATATTATTCTAGAGTACACTTATGTAAAAAGGGGGATTCCTCAGAACTACTCTTGCAATGACCTGTTGCCTTTGACAAACCGCACTGAAAAAAGTTGTGAATGCCTTTTGTTGAGAGGTTCTCTCTTCTTACAAATGAAGATGTTAATCAAGATGTGATGCTATTCATTTTTTGGCAGAACTCTCATTAGATGTTCCTGGAGTTGAAAGGGTTTTCCTGTTTTAATACTCTGCAGGTTTTGAAGGTTTTTCTCACCTCAGTTAGATGGAATGTCAGATGTAATTTTTTTTAAAACAAGTGGTTGAAAACAGATCAGATTAGATTAAAAACCATTTCATTTTATTTTCATCCTTTAATTTTTAACAGTTGTGTAAACTTCAAAACGTAAATCCAACTATTTTCAAATTAAAATATACATTTTTGGTTTAACTGTTTAAACAGAACCTTTTAACAAAACTGTTCCCTTTCTCCTGAAGACTAAAGTTTGACAGAACAGAGGATTGTCAAGAAGAGTTTTAGTTTAAACTGTCTGATTTAAGTTAGGGTAGTTTATGCTGAAAATTTCAGGTGATGGGATACTAAGCAAGGCATAAGTGGTTCTAGGTCACTGGGTTTGGCATTATGTATGGCAGTGATTTCAGAGAAGCCTTCTCAAGATGTGTCTGGAACCACAGCACAAGCCACGTAATTACTTATTCCTTGTTTAGGAATAATGCTTAGGATACAGGGCAAGGAATAAAGGATAGTTGAACTCTCAGGTGTAGTACAGATGGAAAACTTGTTTCAATTCCATGTTTTAGGTCTACTTTTTATAAATTAATGGAGATTAGGTTCAAGTAAAAATACTTGACTTTACTTGACTTCTAGTAATTATCACTCAGCAGTCTCTGAACCACTACAGTTAATTTAACAATATGAACACAAAAGTAAATTCTATTAAAATCTTTCTACTGTAGAATTTAGTAACCATAGTAATGATCAGAGTATAGATTCCTTCATCATCATAATACACCATACTGGCAGTTCCTTGATAGTAGACGTTGACAGCTGCTGTTCAAACACACAGAAGATAAGCAAGGAGCTGGTGAATGTCAGTTATTCTGTAGGTAATAACGTTGCCAAGTCACGAAGATCTGTGCTATGACTCATGAGATATGGCAGTGATTTCAGAGAAGTCTTTTCTGTTTCCTCAAGACACGTCGCTGGAACCATAGCACAAGCCATGTAGATACAGAAGCAGCATATGTCCAAGAGGGAGGCAGTGAGTTGCCATAGTGAATGTAAATGTTGAACCGGTGTTTATCCCCAACTAAGATGCTTTAATGTTTTTTCTCACTATGGAAGACATTTAGATGTCTTTATATAAACAATTGCAACATGGTTTTCTTTGTCTTCTTATTAAAAGTGATTTTAAAGACTATATTCTGTGGGTTTTGACTATTCTTGTGTACCAGGATGCATTATTGGTATATTTTTTTTAGCTGTGTGATTTCCAGCGCAGTCAATGATGCAGATTGTTAGCCATGATAGAAGAGAGCATGAGACAGCTGTCAGCATATAGCTGGATCTGCACTCCCTGGTTCCTGGCAAGACCAGAACAAAACTGCTGAACTTGTGCCTGTTATTCGTGACCCACATGAGGTTAAAAGTGCTACCATTTATTGTGCTAGTAACAGGGAGCTGGCTGACAAAGGAGTTGTCATAGAAACTCCAAGGGATGAAAACTTTAACTTTGTTTTTCACATTCAGATTTAAATTTCTGGATAGGCTTCCTGGTTTGATTTGACCTTTGGAACAATCTCTCTCTCTCCATTTCACTGTACAAGGGACCTATAGCTACAGGTTTTTTCAGGTCTGCTGTAAGCATGTTTCACCTTTGAATTGTCGGTAGCCTGACATGTATTGCTGTCAAGGTTCTCTGAAAGCTTCACAAACAAAAGTAAGAAAAATACCTTGACTAGTGACTAGTACCTGCACGTCCTGCTTTTAACCTTTTCATTGTCCTTGCATCAAAATGACTATTGATGTGTTTTACATAAAAATATTTCTGAAAACTCTTGTAATAATCTTGTAATATTCTGTAATAAAACTATTGTAATTGTCCAATACTCTAACTATTGGACTAGGATAAGACACCCCATTTTTTCCACAGTTTTCAAAATCAATTCTGTCTGTTGCTTTTCTAATGTGAAGGGTTGGGGTTTAGGGGTAAGAGTATTACAACAAGAGAAGCAGAAATCCCACTTCTGTTCTGAAATACTTGGTGTATCTCAGCTTCAGTTGTTCTCACAGCATCGTATCCGTCTGCATGGAAACTGATAAGCATTCAAATTAAACACAAATCAGATTCTATTCTTTAATATCCCTCATTGTGTCTCTCATCTGTTTTCAGTGGTTCTGTGTCGAGGGGTGTATCTCTTTATTCCCATTTTCTGTTGGTTTTTGATTTGATTTTTTAAAAAATACTTAACCTTCTTTGTTTCAAGAGCAAATCTAAATATTTTCATCTTGAGGCACTTGTTTGACAAGGCATTCATGTCCTGCTTTTTGCTGGGCTGTTTTAAAATCTTACCCCCAAAGAATCCAAGTATTTACTATAGTTAGACTTTCTTTGTTTCGTTCTCGTGTGGTCTTGAAGGCTTTCTGGCTTTGAGGGATTTGTCAGGTTAAATAAA
The DNA here is from genome assembly GCF_003945595.2 of Pipra filicauda. Lineage (NCBI taxonomy): Eukaryota > Metazoa > Chordata > Aves > Passeriformes > Pipridae > Pipra > Pipra filicauda. Next base: position 631,295 of record NW_024104457.1, on the reverse strand, counting down.
TGAAGAGTGCTTTTCAGGCATTATGTCACACTACTTCTGAACACACTGTATGGATGTTTTTTGTTTGTCGGCTTTGTAACTGCTTTTGAAGCCTCTCTTCATGTGGGTCCTGAGCAGCTATAGTAAAAGGTTGGGCTGAGATAAACCACTTTAAGATGAGATATTGGCAAGATGGAATATTGGAAGCAAGAATAAATTTAAAGAAAAATCTCAATGTGTCTTGGGATAATGTTCGCCTTTTAAAATTTTGCTTCTCGTTTGTCACTTAAAACTGGTTGAATGTGCTGGTTACAAATACTTCGTTAGATTTCCAAGCCTGGTGAAATAATCTGAGAGTGCTAGCTTAAAGAATTTAATTATGAAAATTGAATGACCATCTGTAGATAGACGAAGAGATTTTGTGATGCAGATGTTCTTCTTTCACTGTTGTCACTGCTGTATTTCAAGGGAAATATACAGATGATAAAGAACTTTTGCTCTTTAGTGAACATCAGTGGGCTATGTTCAGTCTTCTGGGGAAATGGAAATCTCTGCTCTCAGTAGAAGAATGTTTGATGCTGTGAATGCAAGTGGGAGTCTAACATTGCTAATGGGAAACTTTTGTGAATTACCCATATTTATGTAGATAACATAGCTATGAGCTAAATCACATATCCTTAAAACTCTAGCTTGACATAGATTCTCAGATGAATGTGCACATAACTGCATGAAAAATGTGGAAAACAAAGACTATATTAGGATGGAGAAAGAAGACTACAATGGATGTAGAAGTGGTACAATGGGTAAACTCACCTCAATACTTTACATCCTTCCAGCTCTTAATAAATACAGTTGCAAAATGAAAATAATTCTCAATTTAGTCTCAAATATATTTTGAAATCTTCTGTACTAATCCAAAACAACAAATATTCTAAGTTAGCGAACCTCAGCTGAAGATCTGTCTATAGCAAGCTGCTTCACAAGCTTTTTGCTCTCTCTTGATCCCACTAAAGCTGAAAATTGAATGAAGAACAGCTGTTATTTTGTAATTAAGCTTTTAATTTGTGGTCCCTAAGTGCAAAGGAAAATATAAATTAAGAAAAAAGGAAGAGATTGAGACTTCCCAGGAGATTTTTTTCAGTTTTGGGATTTGCTGATTCATAGATACAAACGTAGTTAAAATTGTCAGCTATGCCAACTGTTGTTTTTAATATCTATTCTTAGACCCTTAAGTTAACGCTTCACATTTTTCATATAAGCAGCTTTGTACATAAACATACCTGTCCATACTTACAGTCTAATTTTTTCACAGTGCTCTACTTGAGCCTCACAGTCTAGATTAAAAATATTTGGGTTTTTTTTCTCCTCTGTGTAATTTTGCTGACATTTTGCAATTAGGTGAGTCCGTTGCCTTTTTCTTTAAAGGGATATCATCTGCAAAATCTGTGTTTTATTCACAGATTTTATCTTTAGTTGTGTTTTTTTCTGTCTCGCCAATCCTCAATTCCCTTTGAAACAAAGAGACTGAAGTCTGTTTCACTATTGGTCAAGGTTCTTTCCATTTTTCAAATCTTCTTTTCTTTGGAAACCAGCAGTATGGGTAAGAGGTATCAAGGTCATCGTAAGTACAACTTTTGCATTTCTCCTACACTTTATGGGTTTCTTCTTGGAACAGCTTTTCCATTATGATATATTCAGTTTTGGTAGCAAATTGAAGGTTTGTGGAAGTTTCATTTTCTAGTCTGTCAGGAAACCAGCTCTGCTCTGTTCTTTTCAGTGTTATAGAAAGGTAGAATAGGTAGAATAGGTCAAAAGTCAGTATATTGAATATTTAAATTCTATCAAAATGCTGAAAATTTAAAATATAATTTCATTTGGTTTTGAGCAATTATTTTAAGTTTTATGGCATGAATTTCTGGCATGCCTGGAATTCTTCCTTGAATTTTTTCATTGCAGTTAGCTTGTGTTTCCGGCTAATCCTGGAAAAATAAATGAGTCAGATGAATGTGCCTGTGGTGATGAGTCAAGATTATTGTCTCGAATGTGGGCTCAAGAGAGCAGGAGGATAGTGGTGATTTTGAAATGGCTATTAATGTTTTAGTCAGTGAGTAAAATTCACAACTTATTTCACCTACATCAAGAAAGATCTGTCAGATAGTAATGTATTTTTGGTTTTATACCACTTGAGCAGAATTTACTTGAACATGTTAGTAGCAGTGCACTCTTTATACCTCCTGTATTCTTTTATGATATTTCATTCTTTACAGACAAGTGAAAATTGAGATGAAAAACATTACATGTTGCTACAAATGATTGATTCCTCTGTCTTGACAATGCAGAAGTGATCATTTGTCAGTTTCTATGACTCAAAGTGCAAAAGTAGCTGAATTTGAAAGTTCCATTTTAACATAGCTGCCAGTTTGTATGGACCTCGGTCCCTTTAGTTACTATTTTTCCTTTGGGTACCAAGTGCAAAATTCCAGTAAATTCTGTATTTGCAAGGTTATTCTAAAGACAAATGAATAAATTAATATATACATGTGGACATATGAGTGGATATAATTTTAAGTGAGCTTCATTTACCTACATGAAAGGTCCCCTGTAGCATGCTTATCAGTGTATTCTTTAATAAGGGAAAAGTAATGCAGATGGATTTTTGTTATTTTTTCTCAACCCTATGAAAGAGACAATTTTGAAATTTCAGATTGCATGAACAGATAGTGCATTTCCTATATTCGTACAAGGTCTGCAATTAATCCATGCACATTGAATTTCACTTTGCAGTAGTTAATTTTTTCACTGAAGACTGATGTATGTAAATGTAATGAATATTTTCTACTTCCTCAAGATGCTATCAGAAAAGCAAATTCTCTTTTTTTAGAAAAATAATTTATAGAGACATATATTTTTCTATATTGGTAAACTCATTATGCAAGTATTTTCCAACAGCTGTGTATGATTTAATAACATAAGTAGAAGTGAGTTTGCTTTTACTTGCTTGAATGATGGTGTGGAATCTCCATGCTTAGAGATATTAGTCTATAATAGCAAATTAGTTTATGTTGAAGTAGGATCTAGCATCATACTTTTCCCAGCTTTGAGTAAGGCTTTACTAAACCTCCAGAATCTCCATTTGAGGCTTTACAGAACCTCATAAGTCCATTCAAACCTACATCTTTCTATGATTCTGTTAAAAGAAATGGAAAAAAAAAAAAGGAAGCAAAAGACTTATAAAAAGCTTGAAAGGCTGTGTTTAAATACAAGAGATTTTAGCTTCTTTCATGCCCTTAGTTGAAAAATAAACAAATCCTTGGGTTTAAAATGTACTGCAGAGGGAAGTGAGTATTACATTTCTAAGTTAGTTATTTTGTGATAGTTTTCTAAGAAAATAAGTCTTACCCTTGGCACTGGGTGAGCATAATCTCTTCGTAGGAAATATTATTCTTGAAATTAAATCACTTCTGATTTCCATCTATACAGCCATCCAGGATACCTTGTAGGAATCTCTTATTTCTGTGATAAGATAGTGGAACTAAAACTCTGAAAGAATAAGATTTGTCCAGATAATATAAGAAGGTTCTGAAAAACAACTGTAAATTTTATCTCTTTAAAATGAAACTAATTCATCTCTTTGTGATGAATTAGTTACCAAGCATGCTACATAGAAACACAGAATGTATTGACAATATTTTCTGATATACTTGGGGTTAGAACAGTCATGTAATACAGTCTCACCATTTAACTGAGACTGTGTAAGACATTTTTGAAGCTCACCAGTGCAACAGCTTCAAAAGATGTGGCCGCAGGTGGCTGTGGACAGGTGGTGGGTGACATACAACGGGATTTTACTGTTTAAAAGCTGTGGGGGAGCAGGAAAGTACCATGATAGGGACAGCTTAACGGAAAGAGCAGGGTAACAAAGCCAAAACTCCTTGGTTGAAACAAACAGTGAAGAAAGAACGGTATGTGGGAAAATGCCATCTAAGTGCTTATTGGAGGCATCAACCCGTGTATATTTTGAATCTGGGTCCTCGAGAATTAAAAAGGTCTAAGTTTCTCTTCTGTGTCATTTGAAGTACATAAATGAGTGTCTGATGTGAGGAAGTGCCCCTGAGAGATGGGAGACACAAAGGCAGGAATCCTGCAGAGGGTGATGTTCAGGTGACCCTGCTGGAAGATTCTGTGATGACAAAGGAAGACAGACGATATATTGAAGGTATTCTGTTGAAGTGGAAAACTTAGTTAGTAGATGCAGAAACTCATTTTTCTGCAGCTTGAGTTGGAAACATGAACTTATATATAATGTCAAAAATTCCAAACTCACTTGAACTGTCAGCAAAGGTCAACAAACATAACAACTGCGATGCTGTTAGTAGTGCTTCTGTAAAACTGATTCCAGCTGATAGGAGGAGGTAGACTGAAGAGGTAGGAGTGCTCTTATATGGTATATATCTCAGTGCCATAGGAAATAGGAAATAGTTTGAATCCTACATACCAGTACTACCCAGATAGTATAAGATAGAAAGAAATGAAATTTGAGTAAAAAGGACAAAATAATGATATTGACAAGTCCCAGTTAAATAGGCCATGTAGGAAGACACATATCTCAAACCAAATCTAGAGTGCTGACATGTGACATTTGGTCACTGGAAATTGTGAAGAGAAATCTCAGACCATCATATTTCATATAATGAAAGAAGTTGCATGCTGTATTTAGGCAAAATGAATAGTTGGCACAAAGGATGGTAAGATTAAGCCACTTTTCACCATTGCCCTTGTTTAAGGCTATGATATAAGGTACCTGCCTGTGCACATTGTATCTGTGGTACAACTCTTAAAAAAGATCTCAGTTAATAAAAACTTGAAACATTCTGATTCAGCATTTCACTTTCCCCTTAGAAGTTCAGTTATAATAATGTATTAATGATGGAAAGGAATAATTAGTGGAAATGTCTGTGTGAACACAGAAATAAAGAACTAGAGAGACCATTTGTTACTGTATATATACTTCTTGATGAAGAGATATATGCTCAAGTTCTTACTTTTACAAGGTGAATTTCTGAAATTAAGAAAAGCAAGGATGCAACACGGATACAGTGCATATATATAATGGAATTACCAAAAGTATATTCAGGAGATGTTGTCTTTAATACAAAACTCCATTAATTTGGTAAATGTACAGAGAGGGTTGTACCCACTTCATTGAGCAGGAGGCAAAATTACAGAAAAAAGTCATTGTGAAACTGGGTCAGCGGAGCCTAATGAAGCTTAAAAACGGACAATAGAGCTGAATTAAAAAGAACCTTAGTACTTAGCTTCAGATTCTGATATTTGCAGCCTAATTTCAACTTCAGCTCCTCATTTCTGACTAGCTGACAACAAAGAATTAAGAGATGCAAAGATATCTTGGAGAACAAGATTTCTGAAATAACTTAGAGGTCCATGGAAACTAGGAAGGGCATGAATAAAAAAATAAAACAACAAAAAACTGCTATCTTGAGACAACTGAAATTTTAATGGTGTTTTTTATTAACTTTAGAAGCTGTTAATCATAGTGAACTAAACAGTAGATTCAGAATCATGTAGGTTGGAAAAGACCTTTAAGATCATTGGGTTCCATTGTAAACCTAACACTGCCAAGTCCACCACTAAAGGGTGTCCCTAAGTGCTACATCTACACGTCTCATAAATGCCTCCAGGGATGATGACTGAACCACTTTCCTGGGCAGCCTGTTCCAATGGTTAACAACCCTTTTGGTGAAGAAATTTTTCCTAATATCCAATCTAAACCTCCTCTGGCTCAACTAAAATCTCCCCTGTTGAAACTGAATGCTGGAATGGGAGATGTAACTTGAGGGTATTTAAGCTGTGGAGGTAATTAGGAGTGGAATTGAAGAAACAACAAAGCCGGTGAGTTACCTGCTGCTTTCTATTCTGTCACATTTGGTGCCAGAGCACAGTTACAGATTTGTCCAGCACGTAGGTCTCATATTCCTCATTCTCCTATTTACAGATATTTAGGAAACCAAATACAGGCAGATAAAAGCTAGGCAAGAGAAAAGACTCCCAGAATAATGAAAGGAAGTGTTTCATTAAAGGAGATCCAAGAGGCTGGCCAGTCACTGGTGGTATCCCCCAGGGATCAGTGTTGGGTCCAGTTCTGTTTAATATCTTTATTGATGATTTAGATGAGGGGATTGAGTCCACCATCAGCACATTTGCAGATGACACCAAGCTGGGGGGGAGTGTCGATCTGCTGGAAGGCAGGAGGGCTCTGCAGAGGGACCTGGACAGATTGGAGAGTTGGGCTGATTCCAACAGGATGAGGTTCAACAAGGCCAAGTGCCAGGTCCTGCACTTTGGCCACAACAACCCCCTGCACAGAGTGGCTGGAGAGCAGCCAGGCAGAAAGGGACCTGGGAGTTTGGATTGACAGGAAGCTGAACATGAGCCAGCAGTGTGCCCAGGTGGCCAAGAAGGCCAATGGCATCCTGGCCCGTATCAGAAACAGTGTGGCCAGCAGGACCAGGGAAGTGATTCTTCCCCTGGACTCAGCACTGGTGAGGCCACACCTGGAGTACTGTGTCCAGTTCTGGGCCCCTCAGTTCACGAAGAATATTGAGGTGCTGGAGCAGGTCCAGAGAAGAGCAACAAATCTGGTGAAGGGACTTGAACACACGTCCTATGAGGAGAGGCTGAGGGAGCTGGGGCTGTTTAGCCTGGAGAAGAGGAGGCTCAGGGGAGACCTTATTGCTCTCTACAACTACCTGAAAGGCTGGAGCGAGATCAGGGTCAGTCTCTTCTCCCAGGCAACTATCAGTAAGATGAGGGCATGGTCTTAAGCTACGCCAGGGGAGGTTTAGATTAGATATTAGGAAGAAATTCTTTACAGAAAGGGTAATCAGGCATTGGAATGGGCTGCCCAGGGAAGTGGTGGATTCTCCGTCCCTGGAGGTTTTTATTATGAGACCGGATGTGGCATTAATGCCTTGGTCTAGTAACCACGGTGGTGTTGGATCAAGGGTTGGACTTGATGATCTCGGAGGTCCTTTCCAACCTGGCTGATTCTATGATTCTATGATTCCTGCCATCAGTCAGAGTGCTCTATGGCGGCCCCTGCTCAAGGTGTCTGTATGGAGCCACTCAGGGTCAGGCCGCTCTACCTGCTCCTGGCCAGCCCCACCGACTGTGCTTGGGTCAGCTCTGAGGGACAGGCACTGAGCTTTTGGGGGATATGTGTCAAGTGCAGCTCTGAGGGTGCCTGCTCAGGTCTCTGTGTGTAGGTGGGTCAGGAGCTGCTTATTGTTAGCACTTGGATAGAATCTCTCTTTAAAAATATATCAGATAACTCAAGAGAAGCAGAATTTAAACAAACAAAAGAAAAATAAGAAGCATAAGAAAATATTATTGCAAACTTAGGATGAAAGAAATGTGGAAGAGTGCAGTTCTGAAACAGTACTTTAATGGAGGAAGGAACAAAAGCTCCAGCTTTTGAGGTGGTACTTGAGGTAATAAGAAGCTTCACTTGATCTTACAGTGGCTCCCTTCCAGCCCTGTGACCTTTGCAAACTGTTTTTGATGACATGCTATGCACAATGAACACAGGAGCGATCAATCTGATAAAATAAGTCATTAGTATTTCACTGCCTCGGTGGTGACTGGAGTTTGTTCCAGAGGAGAGCCCAGCTGCAGGAGTGCATCTGTTCTTCTGCCCAGTTGTGGACCTGAAGGCACCCAAAAGTGGTGTGTTTTTACTTAGGAATTTTTCTGTGCATAACTCTGATCTCAAAAGTGAGAGGCCTTTTAAAAATCATCCTAATTTAAAAATCTTCTGATTGAAATAATAGATTATGACTTTGTAAACAATAATATTTTGTTTGCCTAAATGCTAATTATTTTACCTGTTTGCTGTTTCTGCAACCTAGCTGCCAGACAAGATGCTCTATGATTTCATTGTTTCTTCTCCTCCAAAAGGTGATGATAGGGAGGTAGATGTTGGAGCCGTTGAAACTACTATTTGAAGAGTTTGTGGGAGCAGTGCTAAAGCTGAGTACATAAAAAGTAAAGATCCTTTTCTAGGATATTTTGCTGCCTTAGAGAAGAAGATTGTAGGGCATGCCTAGTTTGTTCTATTAACAGAGCTATGCTTTAGCTTCTCAAGTTTTTCTGTGCCTATTGTCCTGGACAACAATACCCATTTTTCACTTTAGTGAGCACTAAAACTCCTGCCAGTTTTGTTTAAAAGAAAGAAAAGCTTGAAAATACATTTCATGTAAAAAGTGCAAATTCCATATGAGTAATTTTATATTTACAAACTTTTCTCTTTGAATGTGGATAGGTAAATGTTTTATGCATTTATCTTTTCATTATTTTAATATAAGTTTCTACTTCAGTTTTTGAAGGCTTTTTCTCTTTTGTTTTTATCCATGTTAGATGGAAGATGCATACAGTAACTTTGTAAAGTAATTATTTGGACTTTCTGCTTACAGTTCTACTATACTTCTAGATACACGTAGTCATAAATGCATATTGAACGTTATAGTTTTCAAGAGAAGAAAAGTGAATTTGGAGGATGTTATGATGGTCCTTATAGACAAAGTCAGGAGCTCTCCCCAACCTGTTTCCATAACGCTGTTATGGTATTCTCATCATCAGACTGCCAAGGGAAAAGAATCTTACAGAACCATGTTATGTGGCAACTAATGAGTGAGAAACTTCAGGGGATTGAGTTGCTTTTACAATTACAGGTAATTACAATAAATGAATTCATTACAATTAATTAGCTACATAATTGGGATTCGCGGACATGACAGTAATATGGTTATTTGTAAAACAGGCACACAAAGCAATCCTCTCCAAATCCATTTTAGATTCTGGATATGATATAGCTGGTATTATTAAGATTATATCCAGGCTTGATTTCTACCTTTAATCTCCATTGTCCTCCAAGTGTTAGAGGCTTTTTGACACACTGTGATCTCCCACACTGTAAGAATAGAAAAAAGCCATCATACTCATTTCATATCTGTATAAGGCCACAGATGCTTATATTTAGCTGAATATTTCCTTGTTTCTAGAAATTATTTGGTGAAGTTAGACAATAAACTGAATAGAGTTCAGTTACAAAGGAATTGAACATGGTGTATCTTACTGGATTCACTGCAAGATTTCACAGGAGGGTATTCATGCCTTAATTCATTAAGGTTTTATGAAATCTTTCAGAATACCAAGAAGTTAAAATAACAGAGCAGTGCGGAGAGCTTTGGGTGGACTGATTTGGACAATGAGAGATGAGAGGTCTCAAGAAAACTTTCTTACGTTCCACACCTGATTTCTAACTAGTTTGCCTTCTTAAATACAATTAGAAAGTAGCCAGTGTTTTCCAAATGTGACTTCTTAGACTATACTATTTACAATTTACCACATTTTCTGTAGTTACTTGTGAGGAACTGTGATGTTACTGGAGCATAGTACAGAATTCTATAATGGCTTTACAATTATAAACCTGATTCTTGCCAGGCTAATTCCGTAGTTTCCAATTACAATATCAATAGCATTTAATGCCTGCTGCTACTGCTGAGTAGTTACACCAAACTAATAACTAAATACTGAATGAGAGTTTCGAGATACTGAATTTACCTATTGATCCTATGAAAAGAATATAAAAATTTACTGTAAAAAAAAATAGTATTGGCTAAGTAACTTTTTGAACAAATTCCTATCTTGTGCTGCTAATGAATATCTGATGATCTTTTAATGGTAGATTACTGGATTATTAATGAGAACCATTTTTGCTGTTGATTTTCATTGTCATTGAATCATAGAATGGTTTGAGTTGAAAGAGACCATAAAACACCATCTAGTCCAACTGCTCTCTGCCATGGGCAGGGACACTTGCCACTAGATCAGGTTGCTCAGAGCCTCATCCAAACTATCCTTGAACTCTCTCAGGAAAGGGACATCCACAAGTTCTCTGGCAACCTGTTTCAGTGTCTCATCAGCCCCATCATAACCAATTTCTTCCTTGTGTTCAGTTTAAACCTACTACTCTTCACCCCCCCTTATGTCTAATCTACCCCTACCACCCTTCATTGTGTGTTACTGATGTCAGTCAGCTGGAGGTTGAATGCAGGCTTTCCTTCCACTTGCAGAGCCCTTCTTGTGAGACCTGCTCTAACCCTCACCCCTGCCCAATTGTGCTGGGGACCAGAAACCCTCTCAGGCTCCCCCAGGGACCTTGCAAGCCTCACACTCCTCACAGCATGTGGCAGCTGCTGCTGCTGGCATTGGCTTCCTGCTGCTACTCAAATTAGTGCTTTTCTCTGCTAGCTGTATTGAACAGTTGGAAGTTTATAATAAGATCCAGCTAAAAGAATGTAACTCCTAAAGTCAGCAATAATATGACATTATTATTAATAACAACTCATTCCCAAAGGTGTTTCTACCCGTTTTCCAACTACTGAAGCGTAGTGTTTTACAAAGAAAAAAAACTTTTTAAAAATATATTCATTTCCAGATTTATCAATCAAATCTTAACCACAACTGTATGTTATTCTCATTTGTTTATAAGAAGAAAAATAAAAAATATTAATCCGTGTGGGAAAGAACAAGTGACTGAAAATAACAGTATCTTTTCTAATGAAGCACACTAGGTATTTTGTGCTTTTACATTTGCTGGTGCTCAACCTCATATATAATGAGAAATTTCTAGAGAGAAATTTTATCATGATGATTTTCAAATAATTTATTTATCTCTTTTATTGTAAAAATACAATAAGAAGGAAGTTTCTTATGAGTCTGTAATCTGAAACTCTAATGTTGCCCTATGTTGGCTGAGTCTTTAATCTTTGTATATGTCAGAGTGCATTTTTTCCTTCCATTAAAACAAGGTTCCTAGGATGAGATGAAATGTGTTAAACCCTACAAGGTGAAGATTGTGTATCTATACTATGCATATAGTACCTGAAAAATGTGAAATTTCTGTGTTTCCATCTATACTGAGTACTCTATGATATGCTACAAGAAACTCATTACAATACTCAGTTACTTTATCTTGCCTCCGGGAGCTTGGATTTTGGTCCACTGTGCTCATTAATTTCTGAGACTTTCATGGTTCCTTCAGCCCAGTCAAGCTTAGTGGTGGAGTAGTACTTTTTGAAATATTGTTTTTCTTGTTTAAAATCTAAGCTTCTGATATGTATTAAAAAATAATAAGCAGGATAGTAAAATAAACAGAATATGAAAATAAGGCTGTATCTTGAGCTATGATACTATTATTTGGATAAAAATATTTTTTAGCATTTGTATTTAATGCTCTAAAAAAAGAAAAACAAAACTTGGAAATTAAATATAAACAAACATCTCTAAACTGAAGTCATAGCATCATTTTAACATAGTTTATATTTTAAATTATGGACTTCTCTTTTTTCCCTTGCTTAGGTTTGCTTTTGCAGAGAAAATTGCTGCAAGTTCATCCAGCTGTTATTCCATAAATGATTAAATAAAATCCTTCCCATTTGTTGAGCAAATGTCAAATTTAGAGAGATCTGGGCTCATTTAACAGTGCATGTAAATCTGCAAAGAATTATTTTGACTTTTACTACCTAAGAAATATTTTGTATTAATATAAACAAATTTTTTTTGTTTATATAATAATAATCTGGAAATCCTTTTTGTAGTATACTTTAAGTTCTAGTTCACAGGTGTTGTCTTATTGGGAAGAGATCAAAAGGGTTTTTCTGGAGATAACATAGGAAGTTTGAGTAGCAGTAAGAAAGGGAAAGCAGATCTCAGGAATGAAACCCCTTGAGCCATGTGGCAGCCCTTTTTCTCTGCATAAGAATGAAGGACAGCAGAAGGTATCTAGTGATTATAAGAAAAGCAGATTAATTGGCGTGTTAAACAAAACACTGGTTCCAGAAAACAAGACATGGTATTTCTCTCTCCAAAGGTTATCTTGGGTATTTTTCCCCCATTGTTAATCTCTTGTTTACCTTCTGGCATCCACTAATATCTACTGAAGATTTTATCCCAAGATCTCAGTAGTACTTGTCTCATGTTTTAAAGATTAACCAACTCAAATCCCTGAATATACTGGGCTTGTTAATTTTTATGAGCTATGTAAAACTGGTAAATTTTATTCCAAGTATTTTTTCAAATAATGTTGTCAAAATGTAGGAAGACAGAAATTATTTTTTTCCTTCAAAAACCATTTTCTTATGTTGTAATTCTAAGCTGATATTGTATTAATAGGATTTTTTAAAAGGATAATTAGATTGCTACAGTCTTCTAGATGTTAATCCTATAAAAGTTACTGCTTTTCAAGTTTTCCTTGAGAAATCTCACCTCTTCCTAATACACTGTTTCTTTTAAGAGAGAAGTAAATTCATATCCAGCATGCTAAATGGGAAATTCTTTGTTCTTTTTAACCGCCAAATTTGTCTAGATCCTTTTTCATACTAGATACTTTTCTAACCTTAAGGCAAGGTGGGGACAGACACCTTTGAATGAGTGAGTAGGAATGGGGACTTAAATGTTCCTGTATGATCCTGAGAAGTGTATAACCTTATGCAGTTAGATAAGTCTAGGGGTTGTGAGGAAACATTAGTTTATGATGTGTTAAGCTGACACTGTAGCTCCAAAATATCTTCCTAGGTGAGGTGGCCAAAAATGAGAGAGCTGTGGAGTGCCAGAGGGGTTTACAGAGGGAGCCCTGTGCTCACCTCGATGCGGGCTCTGGGTTCCTGCCTGAAGCAGGCACCACTGCACTTGGGGTTCTGGGTTCCTGCCTGAAGCAGGCACCACTGCACTTGGGGTTCTGGGTTCCTGCCTGAAGCAGGCACCACTGCACTTGGGGTTTTAGCAGGGCGTGTGTGAAAGCTTCATAACTAAAGAGCTTATCACTTACCAGCTAATGCTGATACACAGTCTGACAAGATCTTGCTTCTGTGAGTGAAGGGGCTCTTGATCTTGGGAAGCTCAGGCTCAGCGGGAGCCGCTCCGTTCAAGGCTCTTAGCAGGGAGTGAGGCATTTTGCTTGTTCAATGATAGGTGTGTTTTTCCTGTGTAACAGGCAGCAGTTAGGAGATCCTAATGAGCTGGGAGCTCAGCAAGAGATTGTGTGAATCAAGAGCTCTTGTTTGTCGCAGTGGCAGATGTTGCTTCTGTTGCATCAGCAGGCATGATTACTGTCTGGATGGTCTTAAGATGTGACAAGTGTTATCTGGCTGGAAATTTGTCATGCTTGACCCCAAGCAAAGACAAACTAACTCTTGTCGACATAGGGGTAGCCTACAGATACGTTGGCTGCTTACCATCCAAAATCACTGAGAGTTTTTTATTAAAAATAAAGAAGAATGAGAAGCAGTTCAGCTGGTTTGAATCTGAAATGCTCAGTCAGGCTTAATTGCTTTCAGTTCTAATAAACCTGTGGAAGAAGTGGGATTTTTGGGAATTTACTTACTTGTGTGTTTATTTATGGAAAAGGGATTCTTATTATTTGGTTTTGCAAAATGAAAAAGTAACAGCTTCATCAAGGTTCACCTGGCTATGTAGTTGAGGTTTGTATTCTCCGTGACTTCTCTTTTTTAGTTTTTGAGAACTGTATTTTTCAACTTATTACTTTTTACAGGAGAAAAACTCCATATACCTAACTCTAACTGCAGTTAATTTAATAAGGGAAACTCCATATCTACCAAGTGGTGCTGAAGATTTTGGCCACACGTTTGAAGAAGTTGGTTGAGATATCGTACACTTGCTGTTTCTGGTTAAGTACCCATGTCTGAAATAAAAAAAAGTAATGGAAGAGATAAGTACATCAAAGAGAATATGGAGTTCCTGTTATTCCCTCTAACTTTCACTGGCAACTTTAGTCTAGAATTCAAGAGTGACACACTGTTTTGTAAACTACTCTGACACTGGACGAGCTTTTATGAACAATGGGATGTTCAGTTCTGGTCAGTTTTCCCTATGGTGCTGAACTCCTAGTAGTCACGTGGAAGACACATAGTTAAGTAAGCTCTGTTCCTTTTAAAGAAACAAACAAACGAAAACAACACCTCAAAAAAAAACCCCAAAAGCCAAACAAAAAAAGAAAAGCTCCCAAACCCAAAAACTAACAAAGAAACTCAACAAAAGTGCAAAAGGATGGTGAAGGGAGACGTTAATCAAAAAGGATGAGGAGCTTGCACAATGATAGGAGGATTGATGCATTTCAAATCTGGTAAAATTATAGTCCTTTTTCATGTCTCCTCTTTAGCCTGTAACAGCCAAACTGAGATGAAGAGCCCATATTTCCAGAGTAGCTGCTGTGTTTTCAAGGCAGACTGCTCTGCTCCATCAAGCCATGTCACAATATTATATTTTCTGTGTTACCTCAAAATCTTCTTTTAAAGTTTCCAAAAGCTGTAATGAAGGGAATTGGTTTCATGATAAGTGTCAGTTAGGGCTAGCATTGCTCTCTGGGCTTCCGATTCTGTTCTCGTGTTGTTTTCAGAGAATTTTAGCATAGATCTTCAGTGGCAATATCAGAGCTTTTATTTGGCTACTTCAATTTGTGTGCCCTCCAGATAGAATTTTTCTTCTGAACCTGTTTTATCTTTTACAACGTACGTTATTTGAATAGGACATTTCTCCTCCTACTGATCTGAGAAGGAAAAGTGACAGTCTCTTGTAATTAGAATAACAAATCACAACATTGTTTCTGGAGTATTTATATGTGGCTGCTGTGAAATAGACATAGAAAAGTGTTATCTATCAGTATTTATTTCCATTATAATTATTTATTAGTAGAGAGAGAGAGAGACTGATGTTCCATTGGAAACTTGAAGCTTGAGAAAATATATAACTGGAAGCTAGATAGTGACAGAAATGCTTTAGGTGTCCTAGCTATCCAGCATATTAAACCATACTTAACTTATTGTTCTCTGTCACTTTTAAAGTAACATATATGTTAAAAAAGTTTGGCTTACACTGAATAAAACAATATAATGTAGGCTTATATTAGACAGAGATTTGAATGCCTTCCAAAACTGATATCAGAATGTGAAGAATCCTTGTTTTCTGGTTTTACGGTCAATTCCATATCATTTTACATATTCATCTGGATACATATACACATATGTGTGTATCATGTTGACAAACATCAGGATGATGAAAGATGATGACAGAATATCAGTGACTTACCTTACTGTCTTTTGCTCAAATTAACAGTGAGTCCTGAGCCGTAGTTAAAAAAATCTCCTGAAATTAATCTCAAGATACCTATTTAAAGACAGATTTTTAAAAATTAACAAGCTGCTGGAAAATACATGAAAGACATAAGTCATTAGAGATAGTACTGCAGTACATATTGAAGCGAACATCTTATGTTGCTACTTCATTTATATGTGAAGGAAAGTGAATATGTTTTTCTTCGTATGCCACCATGGGAATAACTAAAGTAGCTGTCCAGTGATCACACTGCTAAAGGAAATAAGATAATTATTTCATGATCATTGTCGTAGGTAACAGCAAGTAGACTACAATGCACAGCACTAAAAATAAGTTCTTCAGGTATAATAATAATTAAAGAAATATCAGTCTCTCCAGTTTCATGATCGTTGAATATCAAAAGACTCAAGGTACTAGATTTCCTTTGTTGTTTGGGGTTGGTTTTAAATATTGTTAATTTATTGTTGAGCTTCCCTGACCTTACCTAAATCAAGTTAATATGTATTTCACACAAGTATATGTATTGGAATGAGAAAATTGTACAACTGATGAAACAGAGAATGAAAAAAAAAGGACTTGTCATAGACAGTGTGGGAGGAAAAATCTAGGCAGGGAAGAAGGCACCACTTATTGAATACATTTGCCTATAGTTATGTCAGCCATAGAGACAGTAATAATGAATTGCTGTATCACAAAGCAAAAGGGTAGGTAATGAATCTGTGTGGAAAAGAACCATCCTGGACAAATGCTCTCTATTTCTAGTTTGAGAGCTCTATACAGTACAGTGGGTGTTGGAATTGCTGAAGAAGTTCATTGCAACATCTTGTTTTATGTAACAAAAAGGTAATTTTTTCCCATCTATTTGTTTAATATATCACAAGAATCCCTGAGAGACAGAGATGTGTCAGTGTCTCATACTGCATTCAGCCTTACATAGAACCATGAATTAAAATCATGCTGTATCAAATGCCTTAGTATTACGGTTTAGAGTAATTTCTCAATACATTTGTAGGTTATGAGAGTGAAGTGTATAATTAAGCAACTGTCTCGGAGACTGAAGTTATACTGTGTTTTTTTTGTTGTAAAGGCTTCTTGTAATGGAACTTCTATAATACAATATTAACTCTTAACATAAGACACACACACACACACACAAACCCCCAACCTGATAAATGGCTGAGCTTAGAAAAAAGATTAGTACAATGAGTCGAGACTAGACCATGGGCTAATGCTTTCTGATGCCTCTTGAGCACTGTCTCTGGATTTCAGCATGGCACATATCCGTAACCACTGTGATTTCCTTCTGCAAGCCTCACCAGAGATGCTATAATTGTTCAAAGAACATTGCTGACCAAAAAGACAAGAGGTCTCAGAGGCTGATGTCCTAAAAGAACAGTGTTTTAGAGCGGATTGAAACTTCTTGACAAGAGCCCTAGGCTTTCTATTTCTGAGATACACAAAGTCTGTAAACAACTTACATATGCCACTTGCTTGGTGCCAGATGCTTGCAGCCAGGTTAGTTAAGTCTTTAGAAGCTGTAGGGAAGAAAACGTATCCTGATTATTTTTTTTTCATGCATTGTTATTTTTCACAATGCTGTTGGAAGGCTGAAAAAAGGATTGGTGCTTGTCAAGGTTTTAAAAAAAAAACATTTCCTTTTGCTGTTTTCCATCATGAAGAAGAAAATTCTGAAAAAAGCCCTACTCTGCTTTATAAATCAGTGAAAGCATCTATTATGATGAGTGTGGTAAGCTTTAAAAAACAAAAGTACACATTTATAGTTTGTTGTGTTTTTCTTCACAGCCTAGTGATAGGGCACAATCTGATGTTTGTCAGAATTTGATCTACAATATTAACCCATAGTTATATTTTGAAAAACCCTTTCCTGAAATGGTATAACCAGTGTATCCCATGATTTTTAGTGGTGCTTTCCTAGGTTCATTTGTACTAACTGCCCAGACTCTGTTATAGACTGCATAGAAAATATACTTATTTCCTTGCAACCTCTTCATTTTCAGTTTTAGCAATTCACTTTGTTGTAAGAAATATTAGTTAGCAGGGGTAAGATTTAAAAGAGTTATTGATAAATAAACAGCTTTTAGCCTTAAATCCAGATTGTGTTTGAAATATGAACCGCTCTGATGCAACATAGATTTGTAATTAAGCTCCTAATGAAATTAAGCCTCACATAAGCTAATTAGACATCTTTTATGTAGTAAGACTATATGTTTGACAACGTAAAAAATTATGACCAAATGCTAGTCTTGCAAAGTGAAGAATGTAACCAAAACCTGTAATTTGGGGTGGGGGTGTTGTAGTTTGTGTGATAGATCTCAAGTAAGATGTTACAATGCCATCATAATGTTTTAAAGTTCAGATTCTTATATATCCTTTTCCTTCTAAATGTGGTTGATCTGTCAGCTCTGTAAATGACTATGACTAATGATAGATCTGCTGTGGATCTGGTGTATGGTATTGCATCATTTCTGGGTTATGATGTTGTACATTTATGGGAGGAAGGACACAATTCTGATTTTCATACTCTTGAACCCTGTCGTATTTGGAACATCTCTAGCCTGTTTGCTTTATCTGAAAATAATTCTCTTAGTGCAAAAGCAAAATATAGTCCTTATTTTACCTGCAGGGTGGTATAATTAATTGTGCTGATGTCAGTATAACCTGGTTAATCCACCTGTTAAATCAAGTCTTACTCTTACCTCCATCTCCCTTTTTCTTGACTGAATACTTATGTTTTTTTGCTCACACAATGAGAGTAATTATTTCTGAAAGAGTCAAGAATTATGGCTTGAAAGGCAAAAATTTGAAGTTATAACCTTATTTTTCCTGAATAAAATTCTATGTTTAGGCTTGCATCAGTTTAACACATTATTCTAGTGAATGTGAAAGTCAAGAAATATGTATGATTCTTTAGGGTTTTATGAGTGAACAAGAGGTAAGACATTTTGTAAAGATAGATCAATAGATTGCTCAATGCTGTTGGAGAGGAGCTAGGGATCCCACACCCAATGGTAATCTGCACTGCCTTTGACCTGTCATGGTCTGCCTTCAGGGTTCATCCTAACTTTTGTGCCAGAATATTTGCTTAGTAATGAAGAGGATCAGTTATGTTATTGTGATTCTATTTTAGGTCTCTGTGGGCTATAGGGAAGTATATATCTAGGAAGTGTGCCAGTGGGGATGGAGTAATAAAGTTAAGGCTTTGTGGTGCCCCTCTGCGTGCACGTACTGAAATCTTTCAAATCTATGCCATTAACATGGTTTTATCTGTGGGGAAACCAAACAGTTTTATTTAGTAAAATGAAAATAAAGTTGTTAATAACTTTACATGAGCATCTACTCTTATTTGTATTTCTTTTTAAATTAAGTGGAATGTCTTCTCCCAGGCTGTCCTCACAGGTTTCACATAGCAAATGCATTCAGGAGCCATGGCTGGACCCATCTGTGATTTTGTGCTGTTTTTTAGGAAGTTCTCCATTGTTGGGGGACAAGGGGACAAAGTGTGTTAAACTGCTCTAATTGAGGATGTCTACAAACAGGGAGAGCAAAGTCTGACATTGGAAGTCAAGGAACGTGTAAAGCTTCACCTTTTGACTTAGAGATAATTAATTTAGAAATTTCCATACTGTCTGATATAGTTTGATTTTGCCTGGTGATTTTTACTAATATATGGATTTATTGTTCATGTGTTCACATTAACCTTGCTTAGATGCTTATGCTAGTTAACTTTGATTGTTTATTCAGTCTTTATTTGTAAGAGTGAAACACTTTAAAATAGAATGACATTATTGCAGATATTCTCACTGTATAACCTGTGAAAATAAAAAATACTTAAAGGGTTGGAATAATTAAAACTATATTGGAAGCATCCTTTTTTAAAAGCTGTTGAGGTGATTAGCTGTATTCACTACTTTCAAAAGTATTGTTACCCATTCCAAACTATGAATATTCATGATTCACTTGTTTCATAGCTTATTTTCCATGAATTTTAATATTAGAGAAATTCATGATAGGAATTAATTTCTTGCCATTGTCACTGTTTTTCTCATTGTTTTTGCAAATTGCATATTGTGATATTTCATAAAAAGTCATGGCAATAGAAGCAATGAAGACAAGGAGTTTGATTACTCATACAATGAAGCTTGATATATTTACAGAGAAGATTACGTGCTGTGGCTGTTTGCAGTTGCTGGAATTTATACTCAGTAGCTGAGGTGATATCTTTTAGCCTTATACACTATAATCAGGTCTGGCCAGCAGACAGTTCTGGACACCAGACTGCTTGAAAGCCAGACTACTTGTTTATGTGATAATCATAACATTGGTTTGGGGGGAGAATTCTTTGCTTTTTTAAACCTTCCTGAAAAGTGTAGCTGCAGAGGCCTCTCAGATACATAATAAGCTGCAGTAAAATTGTAGTGATGATAAACTCGGTAAAGTACCTGGCTTCTGTGCCTCCTCCATTGCTAAGTACCATTCTGTGGTTCAGAAGGGTTCCTCCTCCAAATCACATTGTTAGGCATTGTTGTAGTTTCTTGTTAATTTTCTCTGTGGTTTGGGCCATGGTCTTTTGTCAGGAATCCTATTAAAAATAAACAAGCAATAAAACAAAACCAGCAACAAAACAACAAAAAAACCCCCACCACAAAATCCCTGAGGTATATATTGATACTGAAGGGAAGTAGCTGTGATTTGGGGACTTTGGATCATAGTGGACTGTGGGGTTTGGAAAAATACTGTGTGTCATATGTTGTGTGAGGGTACATAACATATATGTATGCTTGACCCTCTTGGACTGAACAGCTTTTGCAAAACTGTCTGAGATTGAGAGATGCCTGAGTGAGATGATCAAGACTGCCAATGTCAATCCTCTGTTTCTAAATTTAAGATTTGAAAAACTTCAACTTTGGTGTAGTGTCTAGTGTCCATATGGAACAGGGTGTGTTTTCAATATATTACCCTCAGGAACTGTTTTAACCAGCCTACATGTTGCAGTGTTGTCACTTAAATAAGAAATTAGGAACATGAATCAAAAAGTTTCTTAGATTTATGGGTACTGGATGCAAGGACTCTTGGATCCCTCATATGGGAACCTAAGAAGTGCTTAATTTAAGGTTGTCACTGTAGTGTAAGGTGCTGTGTTTTAGAAAAGAACCTCTGCTCCTAGAAATTATTGTTTTTGGAAGAAAGGAGAAAATACCATCCATTAGACTTTATCAGACACTTAAAATATTAAGGCATGAGCTAAGCTGAACTAAAGTTCTGTGACATTTTTTCAAGGCTGGTTTTAAATCATAATTTCTGCACATTCTTGAAATAATAATACTACTATTTAATGATTTATAATCCTCCTAATCACTCCATCACTCCATCAAGTATCTGAAAAAATTAAAAAGTGATGTTTTTTCACTCAGCAATAGTAAATCAACTGGCAAGCAGGTTCACAATATATACAAATCACTAGGCTTATTAAAAAATTGCTTTCTATAAAAGAACTATGAAAAAAAATCCAGCTAACACTCAAGACTTTGATGGTTGTTAGATTTACATTCGTTATATTTTTGACATTCATGTGCAATCTCAGCTTGTTTTTTTTTCAGTGACCTAGAGGTGGGACCTCCATAACCTTGGGTTCAAGTAGCTTCTAGATAACTTTCAAGTGCTATATTTCACTTGTTACAATCAAACGAGAAGGGTTTTCCTAACATAAGAGCAAGAGTTACAGAATCGCAGAATATGCTGAGTTGAAAGAGACCCACAAGGATCATCGAGTCCAACTCCTGGTCCTGCACAGGACCATCCCAAAGAGTCAACCACATGCCTGAGATTCAAGCTTCTTGAATTCTGTCAGGCTTGGTACTGTGACCACTTCCCTGGGGATTCTGTTCCAGTGCACAAACACCCTCTGGGTAAAGAAGCTTTTCGTAATATCCAACCTAAACCACCCCTGACACAACTTTATATTGTTCCCTTGGTTCTGTCACTGGTCACCATAGAGAAGAGATCAGTGTCTGCCCCTCCTCTTCCCCTCATGAGGAAATTTTAGACTGCAATGAGGTCTCCCCTCAGTCTCCTCTTCTCCAGGCTGAACAGACTAAATTACCTCAGCTGCTCCTCGTACGGCTTCCCCTTAAGGCCCTTCATCACCTTCATTACCCTCTTTTGGACACCCGCTAATGGCTTAATATCTTTATTATATTGCAGAGACCAAAACTACACACAGTATTCAAGAGCTGACAAACTGCCTCAATTGTTCCTTGCTTTTCTGTATGCCATTATCAAGGTTTGCCATGTTCCTATCTTATGGCTGTAGTGGTGTACACTGGTAGCTGATAGGAAAAGGGAACTCTTTATTCTTTGCACTTTAGTGCCCTCCACCACATTTGGCTAAGTGAAAGCTTGAACTTGTTTTCCCATTACAAAGAAAAAAAAGAAAAAAAAATGCAGCTACAATGTACATGTTTACATCCAAATTAAGCCATCCTGTGTGAAGAAATCTTACATACGATTCTAACCAAGGAAGTATAAGTACTTAAAACTTTTGTGTTATACATTACCATTAATAACATGTAAAATGCAAGCATCTTTTCCTCTTTTTAAGAGGCTGTGGCCTGCTTTTGAGATGTTAGATAGCAAAAGTGAGAGAAAATAAACTAATAGCTTGCTTTCTTCACTGCCAACCTCTAAATTGTGAAGTCTATCTTACATTTCCCAATTGCTTGTCCTTGGTCTCATGTGTTCTCTTCCTATAACACTACACTGTGTATGTTGGTCACCTACTCAAGGAACCAAGTAGGTCCTTGCTGCAGGGTTGTTGGCAGTGCCATAGTCCTCAGAGTTGTACAGAATGGCTGTTCAGTGGACTCCTCCAGCTCCATCAGCTGTTGTCCTTTTGTCTCAATCTGACCCTACCGACCCCTGTAGTCTCTTCCGAGACCTCCATTGTTTTTTCTAGTTTGAAAGTCTTTCTCCTTCACACATAGGCTTCTAGGAAGACTCTCCTTTTCTTTATTATATATTTTAACATGACTCATGACTTCAGAACCCAACTGTACTGCATTTAAAAGCATTTTATTGTGATAAAAGAGTGGACAATGCAGAGATTAATTTATGTGATAAGGCTTAATCTAGAATTTTCTTGAATTAAAATGTATGTTAATTTAGCAAAATGGAGTATCATAAAGGAATAGATTTTCCAATTCTGTATGTAATGTGACTTTTATAATCATATACCTGCTGCAAGTAAGTCTGCTGTTGAAATTTTGCTTCATAAATCTAAATGAAAAGGTAAAGTTAAACCTATGTTTCAAGCATGGACCTTAAAAACAATGTGGTTGCAATCTCCAGAACCTTTATATTTACCTGCTCTTATCAATTTTGCAAAATTATTTGTTATTTACAAGAAGTTGTTACAGATTTTGTGTCACTTCAGGCAGTATCACCTTTTCCAGATTTTTGAGTTACTATATGTTTACTTACTGCTGGAAAGATATTGTCATTTGGAATCCAGCAGTTATACAAAGGTAGGATAAAATGGCTTTATTCTCTAAGTGAATGGGCAAAAGAAGATTTATGACCTTTGGTCTGTATTTGACAGAAATCAATACGTGAGATTTGACATGTGTACATTCAGTTTGCAATGGCATTATGCGCCTGGAGTTAGGGTCAGTATGCCATTTACGATGGTCAAATGAGGCTTCAAATGTGAGCTTGTGATAGGAAGCTGAAACAAAGCACTGGTTTTTCATCGTGAGGAGACTACACATGCTGAGTACAACATATAGAAATAAGTAAGTGCTTTAGCTTGACCGAACTCATAATGACGAGAAAATTTGTGAGGTAAATGTTCTGTGAAATATTGTCTATTTCACATTTAAACAGCCTGAAGAATTCAGTTTACTTCATATATTAATGCAAATTAATATTTTTATTAGACCAGTAAGTACTGTTGGAAGAAATAGCATGCCTTGAGGCACATGGCCTTACTTGTTAATATACAACAAATTTCTAGCAAAAACAAGTTAAAAACAATGGTTGTTATTTTAGTCTGTCTTAGTAGTTGGACAGCCTAGGGGAAGTAGTTGCTGTGATCTAGGGATGCGTTAGCTGGATACGGAGGTAACCGGGCCTTTGACTCACTGGGACAGAAATAGAAATAGTACTCAGTAGGGTCAGCTGGGATATGTGACATGAAACTCCATTTGGCTATAGAATCACTGTCAAGACTTTTGTCGACAGCAGAAATAGTGCCTTGCAAACTCTGGCAGGAACTAAAACAAGGCCACCATAGCCTTCTGTCCTATGGTAGAATACAGGTTGAGAAATCATCAAACAATTACAGGTTATGGGAAAGATAAGCACACCTTCAAAAAAATTTTCCTGATTCCATCTACTGTGTATTTCATATAAAATTAGGTTGTTCAATACTTTTATTCACAAAAGTGGGACTTACTAGTTATGAATTATTTTTAAAAACTATTTTATTTAGCTGTAATTTGCTCCATGGAAAACATTAGGAAGACTTAGATTAATATAGACTACTGAACTGATTGATGATGAACTGCTTGTAATAAGGATAAAGAATCCTTCCTTATCTCTGTTCATTCTTCTTTGTATTATATTACAATCGTATAGTTCTGGAATAAGTGGTATTGCATAATAAAGTATCTAGAGGGAGCAATCCAATTTCCCAGTATTCTTACAGAATTTGGTAGCAACTAGAAATTATTTGATCATCCATTACATATGAATTTATGGTGCCAGAGTTACTATTCTCCTGTATGCGTGGTTAAAAAGATAGATCCTTAGCCAACTGCTAGTATGTCCATCCATGTTACAGTAGTAAGTGATGTCAAATACAAACAACATATGCCTTCAGAATATCATTATTTTCCCTAGGCTACTGTTTGTTTTCAAAATTATGCCTTTTTCTTTATTTATTAGCATATTTAACATTATTTTGTTCCTTCGATTTCAGCAAATTACACCGAGTGTAAAACAGTGTGAGCAAAAGTAAGAAAATAACTCAATCCAAGTTGAAATTAAGTTCACAGAAGTACTGGTATGAAATGCAACTTTCAGGGTTTTAAGTGCTTTATGTTGCCTTAGTTATTTTAATTCACAGTAGTTATATTAATTGCTATATATTACCACGTAGTAATCACTTTAGAATAATTTAGAATAATTACAAAATCTTTAAATGCAAACAGGTCTTTACTGAAAGGTCATTGCACTATTAAATTTCTAGCTTATATTTTAGGATTTATAGCTAGTGATTTTTATGATGAGAGCAATATGTTATATCCCAGGGTGTTTAAGGGGCTGTTGCTTTGTACTTTGGAAGATGCTGCACTTACAAGCTATATATAGTAGCAAACAGGGCTAGAGTTAAGTTGCTGGCATGTTTCCTGAGATGCTTTGGCTTATACGATTAACAATTTCTCAAACAATATTTAGGGACAACTTAGGGACTAGTACAGGTCAGTGGATAACTGTTATAGGTTAGGCCTCTCTGTTCTGAACTAAAAGAGATTTTAACATTTTTTAAGACACAGCACTTGCTGTCAGTGGCACAGAACAGGCTTTGGCACATTTAGTTACCAGGGTTAATGTAATTGCAGAATCTTCAACTGAAATTCTTCCAGAATATCTTGTGTGTAAGAGGTTGAAAATTGTAATGAGTATAGAATTTCACCATATCATGTTAAAGAAAAATTGAAATGATAATTACTTGAACTATTTTTTTTCTGTCATCATCATAAAGCACAGAATTTCAAAGACATAACTGTACCTGGTTTCAGAAACCTAAGTTTAATTGGTGGAATTCTGCAACAGGTAAGCCATTTTGGGAGTTTATTTTCTATTTTTAAGTATTTTCATTGTTTTAGCAGGATCAAACACTGTAAAGACTGCTGACCATGACTTTTATGTAGAGCAGTATATTCCAGGTCAAATGAATCTGAAAGTTGATAGGAATAAAGGAAAAGGAACAGTAAATTAAAGCTATGGAAGGAAGAATAAAAAAGATTAAATGCAACAGGATTGCCTGAGGACCTTGCTTTGTTGCTTTTCTTTTTCTGTACCTAGAAAACTTTTAATCATTATAAATTATGTTGTTTTTTTTTTTTGTCTTTATCATTAGTGGGGAAAAAAGTGCTATTTGAGTTGATGCTTTGAAGGTAAGATTTCTTAGCATTTTATGTGCCTTAGCCAGGTTGCCTCTTTTCATCCCAGGTTTGGCTTTGGACCATTGGTTAGCTTTTTCTACCCGATAATATTTGACTAACTGAAACGTCTTTTACATCACAGTAGATTGTTTCAATAAAGGAATATTACCTAAACTCTGCAACTTTTAGTAATTTTTTCAACAATGTTTTCAGGGAAGTGAGATTTGGAGAATGTTGACAATATTTCATAATTCCATTAATTCTTCTGGAATAAACTAATATTCAAATAAAAGTAAGTAGTAAAGTAGTAAATGTGAATATAAATAAATAAAAAACCCCAATTATTTTTGCACGTCTTCCTGTTCCCTGGCAGGATTGCAGAGTTAAAAGCATCATCAATTACAGTTCCCCATTCATAAAGTAGGATTCAGTGGAGTCAGGATTTAACTCAGTGACAAAATTCCCATTGACCTTATACATAGGATAGCTAACATCATCGACTAAGCGGAGAGATGAGCTACTGTAACCTACTCTAAGCTACTCTAAACATCATGAGATTTCCTCTTCTTTGTAACATTCACCAAGCTCATGTTTATGTCTTTGCAGGGTCTCGTTTGTCAGGACATAAGTGGGTTTGTGTATGTTCACTCACAGTCCACATCCAGTGGTCCTAGAAAATAGTTATCTCAGCCACACCAACTAGCAATATAAACAGAAAACTCATGACTTCTGGTATTAATTTAGCTTAATACATTTATACTCTTCAACATAATATAGGATTTAATTTGATGTCAATAATTGAACTCCTTCAGTAAAGAATTTAAAGGAATGGTTTTGACTTTGTTTTTTTGTGTAACCTCCCCCTCCTCGAAAGTTTGATTCTTTAATCTATGTTTATCACAAACTAATTACTTATGTATAGAGACAGAGGTACTTAAAATAATTAACATCTTGAACTGATAAATATTTGTTTGTGTTGAATTGGACTGAACGTAAGCTCCAAACGTTAATTAAAGTTGTTTAGTGAATTAATGATTTCTTGTGAAGGGGAGTAAGTTAATAATTTAAGATTTGAGTTTTATTCTATTACAGAGTGCCAAAATGAAGGGAAAAAAAATCTTTTGTAACAATTACTAGAAGAATGCTTTTGTAGTGAAATGTGTGGAAACTATCCATGAATTGCTTTAAATTTCTCACTTCTGTGAACTCCTTTGAACTCTATTAAAAAAAATGTATCTTTAATAAAAATTGGAAACTAATGGCAACATAAAGACAGGAAACTTGAATGTCAAGATCCACATAATATATTTACTGTGTGGATATATATAAATATAAACTAACGTATACAGAGCTAAAGTACTGATTTTCTGTTAATGAGGCCTGATCAATTTGAAAAATATCATAAGTAAAAATGCTAAAAGTCAGAGATAGAAACTGCAATAAAAACTTGAAAGTTATATTTCTCCTTTTCTTCTTCTTCATACACAGCAGAAAATCTTTTGTTTGGCCTTCTCTGTTCACACAAACCAAGCACAAGCCAATGCATAGATGTGAGTGTCGATATCACAGAAGACACATTTCAGCTTTCTGTATCTTTAGATGTGTAAGATCTGAGTTCTATACAGTTTCATTCAGGAAAAAAAAAGAAGGAAAAAAGGATTAATTCTAATTTCACAAAAGGAAGAAAGCTCCATATAGGAAAAGGGTAAACTAACTTCTGCTACTCAAATCTAAATGGTAATGTTCCGGTATTAACCAAAGTGTGATTTTGATCAGTTAAAGAGCAATATTTTTTTATTGTGTGCAAGATCAATCTAGGTGTTGAACAGCTTGTTAGACCTTCTTGGTCTTTAATTGTCAATCATCTACTGCACTTGTTACTTCCATCATGTCTTGAGGTATCAAACACTCATCCACTACAGCAAATTGCCTCTTGGTTGATAAAAAATAGGATGGAATACTGGGACATAGGTGCTTCCTTGATTTTGAGCTGGTTGCCAAGGAAGGCCTATATCAAACCACTACATGGAAGAAATACAAGCATAAAGAAATAAGTCAGCACTGTAAACAGAGGAAACATTTTTTATTATTATGATTTAGATGCCTAAGCATTTTTAATTGTGTACCTCTTAAGATATATAACTTAAATGTCTTACTCTTCTCTTGCCAGAATTTTAACATGATTAGTGCCTGTACACAGTAGGAATCTCGGGATCTGAGATAGCAAAAAAAGGGTTTAACCATTAAAGGCATCTACTACCACAGAAGAAGCATTTCTGGTACACTTAAAATGAATTTCCTGATGAACAATTCACAGTATGAAGATTTAGATGCAAAGGCCCACTGCTTCAGGGCTTCACCATTATTAAAATGTTTCATCATATGCCATGCGTTACATGGTGAGAAGACAAGTCTAAAAGACTGATCTCACAAATGTGTGTACTTGAAATCAATCATTTGAGTAATTCTGCCGAGCTTCAGCAAACTACCATGTTCTTAAAGCCAAATATGAAAACACTGGAAGAGGAAAACAGACTCTGAGAATCTGAAAGAATTAATAAATATGATAAACTAGTTATTAGATTGGAATTTATGTAATTGTGCCATAAGTGTGATTGCTGCTGTTTCTGAAAGTTTTCTGGTTATGCTGAAATTCTGTAAGCAAGATAGTGGGATACCACAAATCAAGTTGCAATAAATGATTTGGCCTTTCTGTTTGCCATTTATAAATGTCTGCTTTGTATTTGCTATGAGAATCACAGATTATAACCCAGGGCACAAAAGGAATTAATGGAATTAAAAGTTACTTGTGTTGTGGAATCTTGCTACCGTGTTCCTTGCATCAGTTCTGCTTACTGCTGGATGCTGCATGATTTTCCTCAGCAGGTGGAAAGAGTCTTGCCCTAAAAATGTCACTGTTAATGAGCAGATGGAATTTTAAGCAGAACATTAATGTAGGGAAGGTTTCATTTAAATGATCAGCCACACCCCCTCTGGCCTCACCTTGAATACTGTGTGCAGTTTTGGTTGCCACAAGAAGAAAGATATTAAGCTATTAGAGAGCAACCAAAGGAGGGCAATGAAGATGGTGAAGGGCCTTGAGGGGAAGCCATAGAGAGGAGCAGCTGAGGTCACTTATTCACCCTGGAGGAGACTGAGGGGAGACCTCATAGCAGTCTAAAATTTCCTCGTGAGGGGAAGAGGAGGGGCAGACACTGATCTCTTTGGGGTGACCAGTGACAGAACCCAAGGGAATGGTATGAAGTTGTGTCAGGGGAAGTTTAGGTTGGATATTAGAAAAAGCTTCTTTACCCAGAGGGTGTTTGGGCACTGGAACAGAATCCCCAGGGAAGTGGTCACAGTACCAAGCCTGACAGAGTTCCCGAAGCATTTGGTTGATACTCTCAGACACTCTTGGGAGTGTCCTGTGCCAGGCTAGGACTTGGACTCAATGATCCTTGTGAGTCTCTTCCAACTCGACATATTCTTTGATTCTATGAATCTATGAAATTTTCACAATGAAAGGAAACTGCATTATTTTTAAAAACACAATAAATTAGAATTTACATATAATTGTCTTTCTGCTGAGAAAGACAAATGTTGCACTTAGACAAGTACAACTAATGTGTGATGTAAACTATACAGTTGTCCTTTATGGACCACTGGGACTTGGTTGTTCAGTGCGATAGCAGGGGTCCATCTGGATTTTGTGGATTTTCAGAATTTATTTCTCTGAGCATAATCTGAGTTTACAAAGTCCAGTATTAGGTCTTGGTTACTATGATAAAGGCCAATACAGATATCTAAATGAATCATGGAAACTGTATTTTTGTAGAACAGAGAAAAAGTGGAAGAATGAGGTTTATGACTGCTGATATTTTATATTGGAAGGGAATTACTTGAAAGTAGCAGTTCGGGGCTAGAGGTGCCCTTATAGATTCTAAAAAGGCATCAGAAACTCTTCAGGAAAAGAAGGCACAAATAACAAATTGTGTAAAAAGCGGGTCCAGAATCTCCTGGTATTTTTGTCTTGCAGTTGCTCTTTATTATCTGGTGGTACCTGCCCAGCTTCTGCAAGTGAGAATATATGGTGTATCTTACTCCCATGTAAAACAGAGCATTTGGATTCTAGCACACTGATTTCCATGTTTAACTTCTGTCAGCTGTGTTTTTTACTTGGCATTGTGGGAAGTACTGTGCCTTCAGCACTTGGACTTTGATCACGTACTTGACAATGCTCTTCTTGGTCACTCATCAACTGTCATCACAATCAGCGTATGCAACTTCCTGTTTGTACTGAAGTCCAAGTTCCTTGCTAAGCTTTTTGCTATTTTGAAATAGTAATCCCTCTGGACATCTTATGAAGCATAAGTCTAATTCATCTGCTGGAGGGTTGTCTCTTGATTTTACAATTTGTAGTAGACAGCTACATTTTTGAAGTTGAGTGAAAATACACATGTCACATTGGCTCATCTTAATATTAGTTTGAGATTCATTTGGCTTGAGGTCATGTGTCTTTCAGAAGGAAAAAAAATGTCATAAATGTCTGCAGTATGGAAGCCTGGAATGTTGAACTTTAACCACTTAGAGTGACTTTTTAATGCCTATGATGATTTCAAAAGTAATCTTAGTTTTACAATGAAATAGCATCTTGTGGAAATTTTGAGCCTAAACCTTAGAACTTAAGGAAAATCATATATTTCTAGTCCTGACGATAACAATCAGTGACCTCAAAAATATGAAGGTTGCTTGTGAAATACTATAGAAAATTTTGAACTTTTTAAGTTCAAAGCATTTTAATACTCCACGGTTTTTATGCTTGTGAAATGAAATTTCTGATTGTGGAATTATAAAAAGAATACTGTTTTCTGAAATACCAGCATCTATGTGATCTTGACTATGCTACTTTTAGAAATTTTATAAGATAAATACATCAAGTAATGACAGGATTGTCACTGCTGACTTTGTTAAATGAAGTTCAAGACAGTCTTTTCACTTTACAAATGTTGCCAGATTTAACAATGAAGTTGATGAGAGTATCTGGACTATATCGGGAAATTTTTCTGGATTGATAGTATTCAATGGCATTACTTAAATCGATCTAGCAAGAATTCAGAGTTTCATTTTACAGTTTGTCATGAGTTTAACCTGTATCTGGGTTTTAGTAGCGGAGGGGGGTGTATAGGGCAGCTTCTCTTAGAAGTTAATAGAAGCTTTCACTGTCCTATGAAAAGCCAATGGTAGCCAGTTCCAGGAGGGATTTCCTGCTTTTGGCCAAGGCTGAGCCAATGAGATGCGCTTCTGTGATAACATATTTAAGAACAAGGGAAGAGAAGGTTGTGGCGCAGAAGAAATTCCAGTCCGGGAGAACAAGCAGTCATCAAGGTCAGTGCAGCTGGAGTGGGGGGGAGAAGGGGGAGGGTTTCCCCCCCCTCCCCCAGAAGCAGGGCAAAGACTTTGAGCTGAAGGCCCTGCAGCCCATAAAGAACCATTGGAGTGCAGAAACCCTCCTGCAGCCTATGGAGGAGTCCATGCTGGAGCAGGAAAATACATGAAGGAGGCTGTGACCCCTGTGGGAGGCCCAAAATAGAGCGAAGTCCTGCTGGAGATCTGTGGCCCATGGAGAGGGAAGCCCACACCAAAGCAGTTTTTTCCAGATAGGACTTGTGGCCCCCGTGAGAAACCCACATTGGTACAGCTCAACCCATGAAGGACTGCACCCCCTTGGGTGCAGTCATCCATGGGGCAACAGATTGAAAAGAACTGTTGCTCAAGGGGTGGATGTACTCACATTGGAGAGGTTCATCAAGAACTGTCTCCTGTGGGAGGGACCCCACGGAAGCAGGGGAAGGAGTTGCCCGTGGTGAGGACCATAGTATTGCCGGTGTCCCCCTGTAAACTATGGAGAACCTTCGGACTGCA